>NW_009620262.1:135475-140728 GCF_000690535.1 Cariama cristata
CTGTTGTCTGTGTTCTCAGATCAGCTAAGCTGAGTCACAGAAGATAAATGCTCCCTCACATAGCACAGACAGCTTCTCCATATTCTGCAAGCCAGGAGTCCTCTCTGTCTCTCTATAGGAACTTCTTTTGAGTAGTCACCACTTTGCTTTTTTTGATTCCCTTTTATATGATTGCAAAGGTGATTTTATATACCTTTATCACCCTCAAATTTATTTGAATTAATAAGAAAATAATTTAATAATAAATTTTTTTTCAAATATGCCATTTTATCCCTCAGTTTCTAAAAAAATAAGCCTGTCTGTAAATGCTAATGTTATGTAAAGAAAATACTGTCCTCAGACAAACAGTTGTTGAGGAATGAGGAAGCTCAGTACTGTACTGCGGCCTTTCCACTCCACAGCATTGCCTTTCTATTCTTAATTGAGTGTCAGTAGGGATGCAACTGGGAGCTCAGCACCAGCTTTCACGTTACTTCACCTGCTGTCCACCAGACAGAATTTGCCTCTGGGAGGACTCAGAGCAGACAACAGAAGAAAAACATGCACAGCATGAAGTGAGGGAAGCTGTTCTCCTGAAGTCAGGAAGACGCTCTCCTGCCATGGAAGGGTAAATTTTCAAAAATTATAAATTACTGGTTAAAAAAAATGTATAAGCACTGAGGAGACAACGTTAAGAAATCTTAATGTATCTTTGGGAGATTGGAGTGCAATACTAACACTACAGAGGTACGGATGGCCTCTTGGCCGTACTTGACTCTTGGGACCTAATCCAAAGACCATTGGAATGAACACAAAGAGTCCCTCAAACTTCAATGGATGTGGATCAGGCCGTCAGTTCCATATTTCTGTTTACTCAAGCATTTATATGTTGTTTAAATTGTCATTCATTTTAAGCAGTTGGATTTACTAGGAGTTACGGTGACCGTAACTGTATCTAACAGAGGGATGGAAATGACCCAGTTAGTCTAGGGAAGTGTGTAAACTCTCTCTGAAACATTAATTTCTTGACTGTGATCACTGAGCTGGAGCTGCACGGCTGATAATAGAGACTGATTTGCTTCAATGTGATTCCAGCACAGATGGTTCCCTCTCTTTTTGCTGGTTTAGACAGAAAGTTAGAGACCAGTGAAGAGAGAATTGATCTCTAGAGCCTGACAACCCAGTTATAATAAAGGGGAAAGGGCTCCTGCAGATGTGAGGAGAGAGAGAAACAGGCCAAGGCTAAAATTAATAACAGACATTACTCCAGACATGAAATATAGCGGAGGAAAGCAGGGATGAAAGAAAAGTGCTTGCTATATCATGACAGAAAAGGATGTAACAACAGAAACTCTGAAGTACAGCAGAAACTTTTAGGAAGGTTAATTCGAAGTGTTAAGAACATTTACTTATAAAAACAGCAGAACTCTTTAATGATCCCTTTTAGGACCATTCCGCCTATATATCCCTGTTTGGATTCAGGTCCCCTCATGTATCAGTTTGATACTCTGTATGTCTCAAGTTGATGCCGTAGAACAGTTTGTTAAGCTGTCGCTGGGTTTTACAGGGTTCGTGGGCAGAGTGAATGCCAGGAATCGGTACAGGTGGGGGTGGTTGGCCAATGTCAATTTACAAGATGCAGGGCCAGAGCCTGACCTTTGCTCCTAACTCTATTACCACCTTGCTCTTGTAATCCGGCCTAGGTTTTACAGAGCTCACTTTTAGCTCCCAGTTTTAAAATGGTAACAAGACAGTTAATGTATGGTATTTGGAAAGTTAATGTTTAAAGTGCTGTCGCATACCTAGATAACTAGCGTTATATGGGACAAACCTGGACCTCCATGAGCTTTTGTCCCCGCAGTTAAGAAGTCACCAACTGTAACCAGCTTGTAAGCAAATATATGGGCTGGGGCTAATGCACCACTCTCTAAAAATAAATGGCAAATTCGTATTGCTTAGCTCAAAAGTTGCTATTTTTAATCATAAACCAGTACCACCATGGGATGCTTCTATGTTATTCTACAAGATAGTGTAAAGATGCAGCTCAGAACCAAAAGACATAACTTTTTGACATACTTTTTTTTTAACATAGCCCTGTTTTTCAAATCTCCTGTGTCAGTTATACTGTCAAGCCTGCTTTAAGAGGGTTCACTTTGAGAAGAGAGATGCTGTAGTATCAGAGAGTAACTGTAAAGCAGAAGAGTCTGGGAAGAAATAATTTATGAAGGAACATGCCAAATACTAATGTTCAGTGGGTGTAACTGGAAAAGGTGATTTTTGCTGGATATAGAGTTCTAAGCATGTAGAGCCGAGTTTTACCTCTTTTCACAGGGACTGGGCAGAAGTTAGTATTGCAAGCTCTCAGGACTGCGGGTTTCTGATGGGGCAAGCACCCAGAAGCTGGTCTTCCTTGGCGCAGGCACTGTACGCTCCGGGTTTGCACTCCCCCTCCACATGTTACTGTACACTGTAGAGAGGAAAAGAGTAAAGGCTGTCTTTCATTACAGAGACTCTCTGGGAGCCCATGAAAGCCAAAGGAGTAACTCTGAAGGGCTTCGGATGAGACTGTCACAGCGAGAGCGGTCAGGATCGGATGTGTTGCTGTTCAGCAACCCCCATCAGGACCAGCTTTTCCAAGATGTGTGCATCTGTTCTCCCTTCCGAAAATTTGGTTATTTAAGGACTCGGCTGAAAATCTGGGTCCTTACTTAGGCATCAAGACAGAAATTGAACATTTTAGAAAACCTGTTCCTGATTGTCTGCAATGATTTCTTTTGAATTCTGAGCCCCTGGGCCCAATCCTGCTGTCTGAACTGAGATAAAACTCCCATTGGAACTATAATTATGGCAGTATCTGGGGAAAAACACTCTGTTTGCAGGAAGATCTATGAAGTATTTTAAAATGAATAAGCCTTTTACTTGTATGTGTTTCATGAAAAGTTGTCTTTAAGATAAATGTGATCATTTTCATCTGATTAGAATTGTCAGGCATACATTGTTTCATGTAAATGTTATTAAATGAGTGTGTGTCTCATTGATATGTGACTCATAAAGTAGATAAGTTCCAGAAATACAGAAGCTTGTTTGCAAGAATGTAGAAACAAATACAGGCTGATCCCGTAATTAATCATAGTATTTAGGGAATTCCAGGCAATCTGTGCAGATGCTCAAATACATTGTGCATATAGATATGTAATAGTTCAACCACAGTGCAGTTTGAAGAACACTGAGAAGAAAGCCTTGGAAAAGGAGCACGGAATGTAGTGCCTCTCAAGCATGAATAACATTTTTAGGTGACATTCTTCAGTTTCAGGACAAAGCAATGGGCTGCACCAGAGTACATGATGGATGTGGACCAGCTGCATCATGTTTCATTGGCTGAGTGGTGCGACCTTCTTTAGGGAATGGCTACGTGCAGGAGACACCTGTGGGCTGTTAACGCTGGAGATACCTCCTCCGTTCAATCGGACTTCTGACTACATCACAGTGTAAGGCTGGAGCTAGCTTTAATCGAGGTCGGTTGGACTCACATTGCCATGGTCACAGTGGCGTGGTCTTCAGCATTTTACACCTGCCAGGTGTTTGTGCCACTCCAGCTAGCATTCATTCTGTGGCATACGATATGGCGGCTTTTCTCCGTTTGGTGCTCTCTAAGTCCGGCACGGCAACCTCACCTTCTAATTAGGGTGGATACACTGTCCAACAGTCAGCAGCCACATTGCAGTTGTTTCCTTCTTCAATGCTGGGTGGTGAAAAGCACTAGGGAACGCTGCTTGAACTACTGTGTGGAGAAACTTGCTCCTTTTGTAACCTCCGTAGAAGCCATGACATGAAATATTGCTGGAGAAAGAGTGCTAGCTGGGACAGGGAGAGAGAGGCAAGAAAGTTTCCCATTCCTACCTGCTGCCAGGGAGAGGAATACCAGCCAGACACCATGTTATACAACATTTGCGTTGGACAGGCTCCCTTGTTACAAGCTTCTTCCAGGTCAGTGTTTGGTTTCTTGATGTTTCTACATCTTCTCTGAGGAAAGGTGATCAGTTTCCCATGGATGCTTTTCTCACCGCATTTTAGTTCTCGCTTTTGTACACCTGGTCCACAGGAGGCTGAGCACTGCAAAGGCAAAGTACACCTTTTAAATCTATAGAAACACATTCAGATAATAGAGAATGTGCTATATGCAAGAGACCCCAAATTATGCGAAACTACAAAAGCGTTATATAACTAAACCCACAAAGACCATGTTCTGTAATGTATAAACTGAAATATGAATCCAAGTCAGTGAAAGTCCTGAAAAACAAAGACATCAGGGTACATCTAACTACATCGGGATCTAAAGAACTGTGTTTTTATAGCAGCTTGCCTAGAACACCTGATTCTTAAATGACAGCTGAGCTTTCTTTCCCCCACATGGTTTCTGTGTGTCCCTGAGTCAACATTTCCAAGAGCAGCAAAGGAAGGCACCGAGACATGGAACTGCACCACTTTACCTCACTCCAGGAAGAAATCACCCACTGGAGTCGGTCGTTTTTGGGGCAGCGTCCTAGCACACAGGTCTGCTGGGATTCAGGTTTATGGTCTTTGCTGCACATACTGTCAGGCAAGATTTTAACCTTGGGAGAACCGGTACTTTTGCAGTAGACATCCCGCTTCTTAACACCTCTCCCACAAGTCTTGGAGCACTGTGATGGAAAGAAATACTCATTTGAACTAGAGGAAATGAAAATTGGCATGATTTGTATTTTACAGCAGAGCATAGAAACCATGGCTAATGTGCTGTGTAGCTGCCATTATAATATAAGTAAGGTTGAAATTCTATTGGTAAATAAGTGACAGTAACATCTGTACGTCACCTCTAAAACATTGTTCTAAGTGCTTTCTTAATGTAAACTATGAACTCTTACAGCCCCCATGCAGAACAGGTAAGTAATATCTCTCTTCCGTAGATGAGGTAACTTGGACTTGTGAGCAAAATGTTTTTTTCCCTGGACAGCAGAGTTGAAAGCTGGTTCTAAACTCCCATCGCAAAATCTCCCACGGCAAGATGTTCTCAGCTATTTGTTATTTTGTCCTCACCTTGGCCTAGAGGGATGAGAAAGAGGCAGAGAAAACTACCCAGGGAATCTATACATAACTCCTTCACCAAATGAATCTCACTGCAAGACAGAGTCTGATACAGACAATGGTTAAGAAGTTGGACCAAAGATATTTAATTGCCAAGATTACAACTGAAGCTTAGGACAAGTCACCAGTGAATAAATATGCATTGCTGAA
>NW_009620262.1:140759-169600 GCF_000690535.1 Cariama cristata
TCAGTTGAAAAGACATGCTATAGTTTTCATTGCCTTAGCATACAACAAAATGCATGAATGAGCCATTTCTGATGAAATGAAGAAATAAATGGCCCTGAAATAATGCTGCCAGGTTTCTACTTTCTTGTTGCATCCTCTTCTAATTGTTCTTCCTTTTACCAATAATTCAGGGGCACATTCCAAGGCAGAATCCTGCACTATCACTATCCATATTAAATCACAAATGTTTTTAAAAGATTTCACGAAAGCAGAGTTGTACCGAGGATGCAACAGAAATATGTGCATGCTTAAAATCTGTGGTTTTAATCTTTCCACCAAACAAACAAAAAACTTCATTTAAAATTACTCTGATTTGTTAGAGAGGCTGGGTATTTTGCATTTTTTTCCTCTTAACTCCTTTGAGCATGTGATATAACAGCTTTCAGCTGAATCTTAAGATCTTCACTAACTTGTTCAGTAGGCCTGTTCACAAAAAAAACAGGACTTGTGAACTTAATTTTCATAGGCTTATTTGAAAAATCCCAACTTAAATAGTACACCTCCTAAAGAGGAGGAAGATGGATTATTTTTTTTTTTAACTTTTATTTTAGAGGAAGGGAAGTTGGAAAGTGTGAATGTGTTTGAAGACTTTGTTCTTCCTTTTTAAGTATCTAATCATCATACCTGGTTTTTATAATCTCCTGCCACACTAAAATTTCCGTCACATAGACTGGAAGAAAAAGTTTCTTTTTGAGTATTAAAACTCTGTTACGATGGACTATTGAGTAGTTACTCGTCTGTTGTAGTACATTACAGGGCACTCCCCTGGAGAGGCACTCTGTGCTTCTCAGCTGGGAATGCTTAGGTCAAGATGTTCTTGAGCACCTAAAGAGTAACAGTACCAAGAAATGTACATAGAAGCAATAGATTTTTCAGTAAATTTAAATCCACCTTGAATCTCTCTAGATGAAGATGGAAAACCAAAAATAACGTAGCTCCTTTTGATGCAAGCGTACCGTCAGCGCTCTCTTAAATCCTAGATTTCCCAGTCCTTCATTTGTCCTTACATTAACAGTTCATACCAGCATCAATGGTAGTGAAAGAAAGAGCAGAGCAGAGTTTTGTGTAAGCATGTGTGTGTTTTTTAACTCGGGCTGGTTTAACATCAGGCAGTTCGCAGGTTTGTAAAGCAGGGTGTGTACACACAGGAATCCGCCCAGGGCCCTTACGCCCCTCATGGCAGTTAACTGCAGCAGTACTCTACTTGCAGTAGAATAGTTACTCTAACAAAGACAAAAGTACAGAAGTGGTTAGTGAATGTGTAAATCACAAATTTATCAACCCACAATTCACATCTGTGTGTGCATTAATATGCAACTCTAACCCCAAATATTTCTTCATTCCTTGACTTGCCTGTCATCTCTGAGAGAAGTTAATATTGCTGTGGGAAGTAATCTCAGGGAGGGTAGTGGTTTAGAAGAATTCATAAGAATCTTCAGTTATGAAACCCGAAAAAATTATCCATCTATTTGTATGTACCAAAAAGGACACCACATGTCCATTCCTGGCAAGTCCTCCTGTCCAAGGACTTAGGAAGGCTAGTTAAAATATATACATAGTTTACATTTTATATTCATACAGATAATAAAGCCACTTGCAAAATGCTGATCTTCAGAAAGCTTGCACTATTCTTCTTTTTGAGCAGAGTTTTTTGGCAATGTTTTCATTATGCCAGCAGACAAAAAATGTAAGTTTTTCTCCAAATTACCTGAGACCACAGGCCAGGGCTCCATTCAGGTGGGCAGTCCTGACTATTGCACATCTGCACCTGTGTAGGGGTGCTGACAGGACACAGGGAATGGGCCACTACTTCCTCTCTTTGGAAAGTCCTTTTCTGGACACACTGAATGAGACGACTTTGTTGCCCTCCTCCACAAGATTTGCTGCACGCGCTCCATTCGCCTGTCGACCAGCTTAAAGTAGAAAATGTATGTTAGAAACACAGGAGTCCAACTGGCTTTCTAATATCAATACATCTGAGCGACCTATCAAATGTGAATTATTCAGGGATTGTGCTTAGCCTGCTCTCCTGATGTACTGATATCTGTTCAGGCAATCACAAAGCTGTAGTTACATACTCTATCTTCAAAGCATGGAACATTTTGCTAGGGATGAAATAGAAGTCATACAACTAGAAAAACAAGTATTACTTCTTTACAGCTCTCATCTACCAGAACCAGCTTGCCTATGACTCTGACCTGGAATCTGGAATTCCACAGGGACTGTCGTGGAGGCTGGTGGAGTATCTAGAAGACCTAAGGGTCTGGCTAACACATCACCATTCCTTTTTAACCATGTCTATCCTTTTAACTGAAAAAATATCTCTAAAGCAGGGAAAGAAAATTCTTTTCTAAAGAAATGGTAGGATGATCACTTTTGTCACTTTAGCTGCTGAAGAGACCTCCAAACAAACAGACTCAAGGCGAAAGGAAGAAGCCAGATAGGTGGAGAGAGTTCTGTAAATTGGTAAGATTAGATTTTTGTAAAGTTCTGTCCCTTGCTGTTACATTTTTTTCCTTTTTATCTCTCTTGGAAAAGAGGACAGAGGAGGAAGATTCACCTAAGCTGATATAAGGGAAAAGCTGGCATGGCAGGGAAAGAGTGGGGCCGGTAGAGTTGAGCATGTACTTCCCAATGCGTTTGTGTGTAGCTGCACTCAACACAGGACAACAAATGTTGGCACAATGCTGTCCAGTGGTATTTATGTCAACCCTTACTGGCCTCTGCTTGCTAAAATCAGCAGTCCTGTCATTAGTGTCTTGAGGATTTAAATGTGCTCAGACTAATAAATGTGGCAGACAGATGATGTGGAATCTAAATAAAACCAAGGAAATTTAACCAGCAAAAGCTGTTGGGCAAATCTATACTCCAGTCACAAGCATGCTTCAGTTACGTATTGTGTCACTGAAATTACACAAAATCTGAAGAATTATTGCCAGTTGCTTAGGGTAAGTTCAGTTTTGAAATGTCTGTAGCTGCTCAGTATTTCTATTATTAAAGCACGGAGTTTGTCCCCAGCCTTTGTAGAACACTTTGCAAACATATAACCAAGTGTCTTTGTACTCAAAGGCTTACAATGTAAGACCATAAGTAACAACTAGGTAAGAAAACAGAAGTGAAGAAACAAAGGAAATTATGGATGATGAAATGATTATTCCAGTTGAGAACTCTTATTCAAAGACCCAGCACTGAGATTTTAAAACAGCAATTTTACGATTTTAAATGATTTATGCCACAGAAAAGGTTCTCATCTCAAATCCAACTGCTTGGCCTATCCTACTTCCACAGTTTCTCACAGCATCAATCCTGTGGCCACTGGAATAGCTGCTCACATACAGTTTTAATGACAAGAAAGCTTTTTTTTTTCTCTTTTCTTACTGTGTGAAAGATGAACAGCATCCCATTTGCCTGTCTGTTCTCATCTGCCCAAAAACAAAGCTAATTTTAATTTGTAAAAAATGTATAAAAAGCCTATTTTGGAGAAATCCTTTTGGGAATAGAAGAAATCTGAACTCTCAGTCTAGTAACTTCGCTAACTGCCAAAAGTAGTGGGAAATATAAAAAGCACTAATTTAAGGACAAAGAAATATTAATGTGAAAAGTCAGTAGTTATGTAATTCCAGAACACTTCAGAAGTTGCCTTTTTGTCTGATTTATAAATATTTGGACTATTGCAATACCAACTTCTGGAAAAAAAAGTTATAGTTTTAATCCATTTTACAACTTTTAATTAGTTTGCCTTGATGTTTCTGACAACGGTGATTGGTAGAGCAACCAAAAGTGTTCATTTCAAGAGTTTATTCACTATAACTGCCCAGAAAGTTCCCCTCTTCATAGCGGAGAGGGCAATAAACCTACTTTAATGTCCTCTAGTAAACTGCCATTTTCCAGGATTATCTGGGCTGTGATCCAAGAGTATCTTTCATTAGCTCAAATAACTGAATAATTATGACCAGATTTGGCAGCTCTGAAATCCAACAACAACAGTGTGCACCACTGATGCCTTTCTGTGTTCTTACTGTTGGGACAGTAGTTTGTTCCTACTCAGACTAATAAGTCTTTGTTCTTATGCAGTAATTATTCCTCACTGACCTTGGTAAGGCTGGAGCCTCTTTTATGTCACAAAACTGACACACTTGTATCTCATCTATTATTCACCTCCTCCCCTTGCCTATTATGCCTACCATATTTGGTTTTGCTTTATTTGCTGGCTATTAAGCATTCATTGTTTCCTCCATGGTATTTATTAATACTACATTTTTTGATGCTGGCAGTCCCAGTTTTATGGGAAATATTACGTGCCGTGACTTTCTGGGCAGATTCCTCAGCAGAGATAGTCTGGCATAGTTTCACTCAGCTGAATGGCAATCTGTTAAGACATGGTCCTACACGTAGATCCTCCCTACATTAATATATCCTAAGGATTTTAAAAATAATTAATTAGTGAGTTGAATTGTTTTTCCCTAGAGGTGGCTTGCAGCTTTTCCTTTTTTTTTTTTGGTTCTCTTTTTAGGGTTCAAATCATTAATTGTGTTTTAAAGTAGTAAATCTAAGACTATCAGAGCAATTTCAGCATGAAAACATTGCACTGTGCGTCCAAATGGATATTCAGCATTTTCAGTGATAGGTATATCAGCGGATGTTCAAGATACAGTGGGATCTCTGGTTAATAGAAATGGAAATTTTGTGTGTGGTCAATAGAAACAAATGTGATTTTGCTGAAGCTTTATGGTATAACAATGCCACATCAAAACGAAGGTAAGCATAAACAGCTTAAAAAATCCTCCTGGGAATGCCATAGACAATATATTTCTGTATACATTATACTGAGTTCATTGGATAAAAATAGTTCTGGCAGAAGATAAGTCGCATATGAAAAGATTGTGTTTGGCTACAAGATTACTTAAAATTGGTATTGAGAAAATGATGTGGCTACACGCAATCTAAAGAAACTGCTGAAGCAGGAACATGAGGCTCTCATGTCACGTGTTACCATTATTTAAACCTTATCTCTATCGTTTTGTGGTCATAGTGTATAATTTGCCATTTGGATTTTGTGTACTCTGCTGTAATCTTTAAATTTTGCAGGAAATTCCAAACTATTACTGGACTATTTTTTAGTATGTTCAACATATTGCAAACTATGGATTTTTAAGTAAAAAACAAAGCCACTGCAGAACAAATACATCTTTTTGCTTTTCTCCATGATCTTCTTCTGGACCAGGGGAGATGAGGAATGCTTCCTATTAAACTTCATTAAATGTGTTACTTTATGAAGTATTGGAATTGCTTTTGCCGCCTGTTGCTTTTATCACCGCAGAGTAAAACCAGCAGATGACACCAGGTCTAGAGCTTTCCTCCATCTCCTCTGCCTTCTGCTGCCTGTGCACTTCAATGCATCTTCAACTGTCTGTCTGTCCCACTTTTCTCCATCATCTTCTTCTGGACCAGGGGAGATGAAAAATGCTTCCTATTAAACTTCATTAAACGTGTTATTTTATGAAGTATCAGAGCGGGCTTAGCCAATTGCTTTTGCCGCCTGTTGCTTTTATCACCGCAGAGTAAAACCAGCAGATGACACCAGGTCTAGAGCTTTCCTCCATCTCCTCTGCCTTCTGCTGCCTGTGCACTTCAATGCATCTTCAACTGTCTGTCTGTCCCACTGAAACGCTATTGATTTTTTCAACATATCGCTTTAGAAAATCTCCTGTTCTGGAAGCCAAAATGTCTTGTCCAACATAGTATGCCTTTTCTGATCTTTAGTATAAAATTAAAATAATGCTAAGGTTGCAAAGTCAGGAATCCAAAAGTGAAAAAAACAGCAGAAGAAAGATGGCCAATGTGTCCTTAAATCTACCCATTTATATTCTAAGCCACATAATACTGTGTTTAATTATATCAGCACACTTCTTTTCCTTTTCTGGAGGACCCCTACTACAGCCACTATAAATCAGTGTAAAACTCCCTTGTTTTTAAAGGAGCTTTATTGATTTAGACCAGCTGGATTCTAAATGCCTATCTATATGTCAATGTCTTCCTTTGCATCTCACCTTTCTTATGTCTTTTAGAAAACAAGATTGTTCACATAGGCAATTTATTTTTGTGGGCACCAGGAGCGTTGCTGACAATTTATTTGGTTTAGATAGTCCTCTTCTTGGTGTCATAATACTCTGTGGGACATTTTGTCCAAAAATCACTAATTACACTTCACAAGATTCCTTTAACCTAATCTAATATGTGGAATCTGAGTCATGGGGCCAAGCTTCCACATGGGGAGTAGCACTTTACTCAGGAAATGGTCTTATTGATTCAAGGTGAGTAAAGGTGGCAGAACAGGCCTCTAAGTAACTTAGATTTACTCAGTGTCACATAGCTAACCCCAGCATGGTGACAGAGCTGCAAGCAATCCTCAGGAGGTCTTGCTTAGCAACATTAGAAATACCGCCTCTATTATTATCATTGGGCAGAAGCCTACACAACTAACATTTTTAAACAATTACTGTTTTATGTTACAGAATAAAAGTGGGTTCATCTAGCAGGCTACACAATTCTGTGTACCTATCGGAGAGGACTTCTTTCGTGGCAAACTCAGTCATAAGGCACAGCAAAAAGGTACAAAAATAAAGAGGACTTACTATGCTGGGCAGGGATTACTATTGCATAGTTTTGTTTCAGTTAAAGGCTTCGTCCTTGTGCCACAAAAGGAGGAATTAACTCGTGTACGATGATCTTCTAAACAAATTGCTTTTGCAGTAATGTGTCCTATGGAAGGATTAGAAAAAAATACAGTAAAATAAATGTTTACTCAAAATATAAGAGAAAAAGTAGTAGGGAAGAATTTTAACTAAACAAGTCCAAGCTCATCCTTGGTACAACTCTACTGACTTGAACTAAATAAAACAGGATTTAATTTGGCAACATGTTTTTAACGTTAATTTCCTTCTCTGTAACACAGGTACTATTGAAGTCAGATGAAACGTTTTAGTTATAAACAGCATATTTGCAGAATCTTCCCCCAGCAAAAACTAGTAATTCTTCAAATCCTAATTCCCTGCAGAAACTAGCCGTTCATGCTTAGAGGTCTCCTCATGTGCTTGCAAACTGCAACAAAACATTTTGCCACTTTTTACAATATATCTTTATAGATTTAAGAATTCTGCAGGTTCCTGTACCTAAACTCTATCTAGTGTCAACATCAGGACAGATTACAGAGAAGTCTACAAATGCCTTAAGATTTTATAGATTTATCTTTTAATTGAGATGTATCATTCACCTCACACATGGTACATTGGGCCCGGCAAGTCAGATTTGGAAATGTGGTTGTTTCCATCATCTTTATATCTGTGCTGCAACCTTCATTTGTTTTAACGGGAAGCAAGAAAAATATAGTTGTCATATTTTATGTCTGCAGTGCTCCCAGTGGATCTTTCCTCCATAAACAGTTTATTGAGATGCTGTGAAGTCTGACAACACACTAGCAAGATATTCCTGAATTTCACCTGGACTTTTTTGCCAATACAGGAGCATAACATGGCATTTCCTTGGTTACTCAGTCCTATTTTTTGGTATTAAAGACAACTGCATCATACAGTCTTATTCATATTACCCAGTTCCAACCTAAAGGCCAGTAAAATTTCAGTTCTTGGTTCTTTTGCAGGACTTCCCACATGCCAGGTTTTTGCTTTCCTTACATCCCCAAATTACTTTCACTGACAGAACAGCCAGGATTTAGAAAAACAAATAGATGGTCTACACAAAGCAAATACCTAGAGGAATACGGTAATAAGAAATCCTCAGCTTATATAGAATTTCAGACTTTGACTTGGCAGAACTCTAATATTTGTAACTAAACAGTGAGAAGATCAGGGTGCAACTGTCAGTAAAGGTCTTGATAATATTTTAGTCTTCAATTACTCTTTACAGATAAGATCAATTTTACTCATTATTTGGTATCTTTCTATGTTCCTGAATTACAACAACATCAAAGCACATATTTAATTCCCACATTACTTCAACAGCAAGATATCGTATGCATATGGATTGACCTAAAGAAAAAAGACTGAGTCACTGTAACTGACATGAATTGAGACTGGCATGATTTTTTTTTACTATAAAGGAAGTATGAAGGGACCTCATCTATGTTATAAGTTGTCAGACAAAAAATAAGGACCAGGTGTTCAGTGTAACCTTTTGTATGTATTGATAGATGTTTGCAAAATTAATGGCAGCTGAAATGTTTGAGATGCTTTTAAAATGAAAAAGAAAAGGATTGGCAGTTGGAAAGTTACCTACCACCTCCACAAGTAGCTGAGCACTCTGACTGCACCGTCACCCAGGAGTAGCTATGTTTTTTATTGATAGACGTTTGCAAAATTAATGGCAGTTGAAATGTTTGAGATGCTTTAAAAAATGAAAAAGAAAAGGATTGGCAGTTGGAAAGTTACCTACCACCTCCACAAGTAGCTGAGCACTCTGACTGCACCGTCACCCAGGAGTAGCTATGTTTTTTGACAGATGTCTTGTTTTCATTGTTGGTTTTGGAAAATGTATATTCCCAGGCAATCCCAGGATTTTTGCCTTGTAACAGGATCTGGAGAGGGGTATTTGGGGTTTGTTTTAAAAAAAAAATAGGGTGGGAGGGGTAAAAAAAAAAAAGAAGATTATGTCATGCTGAAGGAAGATGAACTAAACATGATACATATATAATATATTTATACACACCATGTTTGTGAAAGAATTTTCAGGAGAGCTAATTTTTTGATAAACTAAAAACCACCAAAGTAATTCCTAAACAGCAAAGTGTTTACTTGGACTAACACCTGCAGGGCATATAACAGAAGAGTGCAGAAATACACAGTTCAGCATAATGCTCCTTTAAATCAGAAAGCATTTGACTGGATCGGTGAAGCAGAAATGCCCACGGTAGATGTGAAATGTCCTCCAAAGGCTTTTGGCAACGTGGAATGAGTCGCTGCCCCTGCCCCAGCTGTCAGCGTCCCCCTCCTGCAGCTGGCCCTTAACAAATGGGTCCCTGCGTTCACTGCGGGCTCCCTGGCAGGTGCTGCAGTTTGCCTGTGGGAGCCCAGTGGATGGATTAAGGATGTGGGGGTGGGAGGACTTTCTTCTCTTTCAGTAAGCAAAGTCCAGGTTAGCTGATCCTTCCACAATGTCTTCTATGAATGAAGAAGCCTTTGCCCATCAAGTAAGCAGGACTCAAAGGCTTTACTGAAAAAAGCTTGAGCAAAGCAGCAGTAGAGCTGTGTGGGGACTGGGAACAGAGGTGGTTAGAGATGGCTTCCTTAGTTCTTGAGGCTGAGGGTATAAAATAGATTATTTTTTTTTTTTCTGTAAAAGACATTTTTCTATGCAGACTGGTGATACACTTTGTTTGGAAGACCCTCAGCTGGTATTTCTCTCATGATGATTGAAGCTGATAAAGCTTCAGCCCAGGAGAGGACCCGTCTCTGGGTGTTCACAAGGGGAAAAAGGATTGGAAAAATATTTCGCTCATGATTTTAGCATAATGCGTTAGAAAATCGATAGAAAGTGTGATTACTGACTATAGTAACAATCTTTGACATTTAACTCAGGGAACCTAGCTCTCAGGACTGTACTATTTTAGTGGTGAATTATGTTGCAGTTTTCATGTAGGCAACTTTCTAAAATTCACTGTATTCATTTCAAGTCTGAATTATAATCAATGCAAGGTGCATTAACATCGGACACATACCGAAATTTGGGGAGAAATTACTGTTTTACAACATTTACTTTAGAAACTATTTTAGGCAGCAAAGTGCATTTATATTCATAATTAATAGAAAAAGTGCAAGTGTTACAGAGCTGTACTAAGTTTTAATTCTTCACCAATATGGATCTGGTCATAGTAATATAAGGAGCAGGTGCAGTTAACCTCAGTTCCTGCCTTTTGATAACCAGTAGCATTTGAAGTACAATTTCAGTCTATGTTAATGATTACCATACAAAATATTAATAAAGTATCAGTTAAGTTCACATGATGTCTAACCTGAGTGCTTCAGCAATCCGTGTAGGTAGACCTGATCTCTGTATAGACTGGTTTCATAAAATAGTAAGAAACTTGCATTTATGTCGTTTGAGACCAAGAAATATAATAACATAGTGAAATATAGCCAAGGGTTTTAAAGTATTGTGAAAATGTACCTATTGGAAAACAGAAATTACCCATGACACTGAAAATTCAGACTAAATTTACATGACCTCCAGCTCAATAATGTTGAACACTTGAAGGATCTGGACTGCATACTGTTTACTCTTGTAGAAGAAAAAAAATGGATGCTATATTTTCCATTCTTAGTAGTCAAAGGTTTTATGTCAGTCAGTGAACCTTAATAATCATCCAACCTGAGAATATAGCAATTAGGTCTGTAAAAGATAAAATACTTCCAAAAGAATTGCCTTCTCGTTGGAAGATTCAGATTAGAAGATCCTCCAAGCACAGGTAAATTAAAGTATTTCATGTGAAAGTTTTCATCTCACCCATCCAAACTTAATTCATGAGCACCTTAGAATATCTGTGACATTATGGAAGAAACAGATCGGAGAGTGATATCTGACCTCTCTAATTTTACTGAGTATTCTTGACAGAAATAATATTACTATATCTGCTTTAGGCATGAGTCATACATGTATGTATCTATCACAACTATTTTACAAGCACCAGATTAAAATCAAACACTCTGAAATTAGGAGACATTAGAATTGAGATTGCTGTGCAACTTCACGCTGGTCTGCACAGATGCGCTCTGATTCTCAGGATCTCATACTGCCTTTCCAGAAAGGCTCTCCCACATTCAGCGCTCACAGCACATGGTGCTCACTAACGAGCACATTACAAAGTTTCCATATTTTACTTTATGCTCATTCATCAATGTGTGGTTCTGTGCCCTGTTTGCTATGATCTATGCAAACCGTTACCGCTGTAACTTTTTTCAGGACCTTTCTTTTTTCCTTGGCTATTCATCACTATCTGATGTAAATGTTTTATAAGATTTAACAGCCCTCTCAGATGAAGGAAAATAGCTCCTCTATATAAATTATTATTTTTAGGAAGCTGTCCGGTCCGACTGCTGACAGCAAAAAGTCCAACTCTTAAAATGGCTGTTCCACAGTCACTTTGAATCTTGAACCTCAAGTCATGGGCCTTAGAATTTCTAGAAAAAAATGGGTTGCAATAATACGTGGTCACTCTACTGTCTTTTTCTTATGGACAAATTCAGACAAATATCTAATGTGTAAAGCTTCAGAACATGTACTTCAGACAAAAATAGGGTGCATTAACCTGAATAAGAATTGAGCCCTGGAAAACTATTCTTTAATTAAATCAATTCCTTTCCTGGTTTTCCTTACACACCAGATCTCAAAATGCTTTAATTTACTTTTACTCATTGGAAGGTCTTACAAGTCCAAGCTATTAGCACAGATCTCAGCATCTTAGGCAGCCAGAAACAATTTCAGCGAGTAGCTTTATTTTCTTCTTGTGTTAGAAAAGATCTGGCTAATGTATGAACAGTCAAAGTCAGATTTCCTCTTTCATGGTCCTACGAGGATGCACTTTCTCCCATTTCAGTAGGTGCTCTGTGTTCCTTCAAGTGCAGAGGCTGAAATTCTATCTGGCCTTTTAGTAAGTCATGTGTCAAAAGAGGAGGAGGTTTTGTCCATAGCTCAAGACCTTGTGTAAGGGTTAGCCCTCGTCTCATTTGATTCTGACAACTGCCATAAAGCTATGCTATGGCAGTGGCCGAAAAAACACTAAAGCTTAAAACTTTTCTAATAAAAATATCTTGAAGTATTAGACTGAACACTTCTCTTCTTAAAGTGCTTTTTACTTTGTGGTAGTAGAGGCAAGGAACAGAATGAACACATCCTGAACAACAGAATTCAGAATATGAAAGAGGGAGGATGAGAAGATAAAAGCGGCAACCAGTTTTACTCCTATTGGAGCAATATTCTCCTGGTGCTTCAACAGCGTGAAGGGAACGAGGAGCAAGTGATCTCGGACTAGTTAGAACAAGACATGTTAGTATGTATCACTTCAGAGAACAACCACACAATGATGTAAGAAACTTGCAACCTCCAGTTGAGTGAGTGCCTGTGGGCTAAATCCTGCACCCCAGGCAAGCTGGGCCATACATAGTTTAAGATCTTGGGCTACACCCCCTTCTTGCACATTGGAAAGCAGACACAATTATAACAGGCAAATGAAGGGAACTTCCTCTCCATTCCCAGCAGCTGAAGCTAGAGCCCCTTCCCACTCAGCAGACTACAAGAGGGAGCATTTACAAAGCAAGAGCTACATCACAGTCAGGTCTCTTTCCTCCTGTATCATCCCCGCCACATACAAAAAGGGCAAAATCAAACTCTGGAAAAGTACTGGAGACAAAATATTGCAGGGCACAAAACCATATACTTTAAAGTTCCTGGCACTCAGCTGAAAAATAGTATACAATATGTAACGTTCAACCAGGTTTTCATCAGGAATGCAGTACTATTGCAACATTGCAATTTTGCCAAAGTAACGAGCATATAAAACGTTTTCTATCGTATTTTCAAACATTCATTATAAAGCCCTTCCTTAACAACCCAATAATTGAAGTCTGCATATACAGCCAAGTTATCAGACTTACAAATTTGGAAAGACCTCCAGTGCTAGTCTACTTAACTGGATGCATTCCAGCATCTTTCCAGCCAACTGGCATTTGCTCCCAAATTTACAGCTGGCAAACAATCTCCTTAAACATTTCCAGTTCCTCAGCAGAACTGTTTAATGTCTACCTTTAACACACCAACCACCTGACTTCAGACACAACACTCAGCAGCTCTGACCGCAGGGCGCAGAGCTATAAAATTTACAGCTTCTTGAGTTCGAGAACCACAGACTCTACGGCTGGAATCTGCCAGATCTATTCTGAAGAAAAAGAACTGTGGCTTTCGCTTAGGGCACAAAATGTTAAAACAATGGGTAAATTGAATTCTCCTGAGTACAGAACCTTTTCCTTTTGCTGCTAATTTTGATTTCAAAGCTAACCCAATAAATTTTCTAAACTAGCTGCGCATCTGCTCCTTTGTTTGAGAATTTTTTTTCCCATGGCTATCCTAACTTTCCAATACAATACTCTATTTTGCAGGTCAAATTTTTAAAGAGTCTGTCAACATTGCTCTGTTATGATTGACTCTGCTTTTCAGGTGTTTTTTATTGTAAGATGTGTATGTGAAGTTACTTGCAATACACTGAATTAAAAGATTAATTTATACAAGATAAACGCTTTCTTCCATAATATTCTGTCCAATGTATAGGAAAGCATACTAATGCCTGGCATATAACAAGCTGAAAAAAATTACTTGTGATCTCTGTGAAGGACTCACAGATATTTACAAATCACTTACAGAGTGAAGCTGAGCATAGAGAAAAAGCCAGGTAAAGGAATACCTACTGTTTACCCATATGTGCTTCATGTATTTTCATCTTTACTCATTCTGCGTGTGCGTAATTTACAAAACGGGCAGGAGCCCAAACTCTGAATCCCAGCATACATGGCAGCTTTGATCTGAGTATTCAAATTGCATCTGGGTCATTCCCATGCTTTCTAAGTCTTTGATAATTTCTTTAGGTGGCTGTAACAGAGTTAAGCTACCTGCAGTGAGCCACCAGTTACACCAAGAAGGGCAGGGTGAAGTTTGTCTGCGTGGAAGACTAATGACTGGCTGTGTTATGCTTGCGAGACCTGCAGTTTTCATCCACTGTGAATCTACATGCTGTTTAATAAATATTGTAACATCCAACATCCTAAGCCAGATTCTGATTCCTCTGTCCAATCAAGATTAATTCCATTGACTTTCATGAATTTACTCTCTTTTCAGTAGGATAAATCTAAGCATGCAGCATAGGATGCTGATGGAAAACTGTTTAAAACAAGTTTTAAAATGGGACCATTGTCTTGAATGGGCAATTATAGGATGGGATCTTTGACAGTGGCTAACACCAGGAGCTTCAAAGGAAAGTGAGAGAACACCTGTTTGGAAAGCACCAGTAAAGGAAGAATTACCCATTGGTTACTTAAGCCAAACCTTAAAACAAAAGGGGTTTTATCCCTTCAATATTTCTAAAGTCACTTTAAACACAATCCTAACTAAAAGCTTATGACAAATTATTGTTTTTCAAGAAAGTCCACTAAGGTCATTAAAAGAAAAAAAAAAAAAACTACTATCCTTGAAAGGGTCTGTATGATCTCATTTCTACTTCAGCTGTTTCAAATTTATCTTCTGTTGTTATTGTGTCTCCATTTTTTCACTGTTCACATGCTAAATGTACAGCCTTCAG
The DNA here is from genome assembly GCF_000690535.1 of Cariama cristata. Taxonomy (NCBI): domain Eukaryota; kingdom Metazoa; phylum Chordata; class Aves; order Cariamiformes; family Cariamidae; genus Cariama; species Cariama cristata. The sequence continues at coordinate 155,155 of NW_009620262.1, forward strand.
GGATACTGTCCAGCTAATCTCTCCTCACTAAAGGGGAACCCTTTTATCCATTAGATTGAATCAACATCTGTATCTTATAAGCACATCTTAGCTCTCTTTAGCTTACTTTCTCTTAAGGGGAAATCAGTACAAATTTATCATCTAGTAGCTAATAATACATGTAATGCTTTATAACTGCAACTTGGCTTTTTCCCAGTGGCAGCTAGATCATCAGTAAAGTCATTCCACCTGGCCTCCTTTCTCTTTTCCTCCCCTATTGATAGAGAGAAAGTGATTTACTGGTTTTAATTAGACGTATTCCTGCCTTGAAGCTCCATTCACCTTCTCTTCCCGTGAATGTCTGCCTCTTTGCAAAGCATCCTTTCCATGTATTACTTATTGCTGTCAAACTAAACTATGTTTTTTCACAAAGGTTTCACAATTTCTTCATTCAGTATTTCACCAAGTTTGAGGTAAACTTCAGTGAGGATACTGATCCTATCTTGTCCTGGAAAACTTTACAGTGCTTTCTCAAATCTTATTTAACTTCTCAAGTCAGTCAATTTTTCATCCGTTTATTGATAGAATGGAAAACCAAATTAGTAAACTCTCGCATTTTTGTCTATCAATCCCTGCTTATGCAATATTTTTCATGCCCACCTAACAGTTCAGTTTCTTTTGCCCTTTCAGAATCTTTCCCACAATTCAAGTGAGTTGTGGAGGGTGACTGAATATTTCAACACATGGATGTCATGAGTGAACCTCACAGAGTTCTGTATTGATAGAGCCCTGTGATGGCAACACCTCTTTGGCTCTGCTAGCCTCTTCTGGAAAGTATTTTCAGCAGTTAGTGGTGCCCACTGGCAGCCCTTATTTGCAAAGCGAGATAAATGAATGATGAATTTACTGCTTGTTTCTCCTCAAGTTAAATTATTTTTCTATTAACAGAAAAACTGACAAGGTCTTTAAATTGAAAGTGCTGACCTTAGATTACCTTTGACCAAATGACAGATAAATGAGCTGAATATATGCAACTATATTAAAAAAAAAAATCCAGCATGCTTCCATTTAAGATGAGAAATTTATCCTACAGAAACCATATTTTAAAAACCTGGTATTAATTTCTGATCCTAGATTAGCATTTAGCTATCAGATTTCTAGCCCTTTGACCACTGTCTGTTATTTCGTCTAACCTGAATCTGACCATTTCGGGAACTGCCTTCTGAATCAACCATTTTTTTCCATTTCAGCTTTGATTGGTTTCTACAAACCCATGATCACCAAAGTATCAATAATACTCACTTCAAAAGGATAGAGACACACAAATTCTGAAGGGCACTGGTTTACTGGTTTTAGCCTTCCCTCCCTCTGTGATATTAAGTCTTGAACAATCCAGAAAGAGTTCAGATGAATTCTAAAATCTCGTCATGAATTTACAGTTCCAGTAGTTGTGCTCAGGAAATACTAGTCCTACACATTTAATTCCACATTCATCTCACAATGTTCTCCTCCTCCTCAGAAAATATTTGGCCACTATAGTTTGTATTTTTTCTCCCACAACCTAGTTAAATTACAGATTCCCTGCCCTTTGTCTTCTTTGGTATGGCTCGGTCCTGTAATTACATACATATAATATATGTAAATATATATGTGTGTATTTATTTTTTAATGAAATTCCAGGGTAAATAAGAAAAGCACTTGATCAGTCTTTTTCTTGTCTCTTATCCATTTTGGAATAGCGCTTAGGACTGCAAATTCTGATTAAATGATACGTGCTCAGCTGAACTATTGAAAAACCTGATAGAAAAATAGATGCCTAGGAACATACTGGACAAAGATAATATAAACAAAAACCATTTCGTAGAACTGCAAGGCTGAACTTGTGATATGCCAGACAAAAGGGAATGTTAAGGTTTTTTTCTTATTTGGGTTTCCTCATTCTCTCTTAATACATGCTTCAGATGTCTCTTTCAAGAAAATATTTTGGAGAATGACTGCATTTCAAAGGAAGTGATTTGCCTTGAGCACAGACTTGCCAGACCTGTCTGGACCCATACCTGGAGAGCACTGGTCCCATCCTCTCCTGTGAACGTTGCTCAGAGGACCTGCGTAACCTGAACTTTCTGGATACATGCAGGCTGCTTTGCATTCAGAAACACAGTCGAAAAGCTGGACCGTTTGAGTCACCACACAAATCTCTAGCAAAACTATGACCACAAAATTAAACAGGCACAAGCTGTGTTAATCTGTCTTTCAGATCATAGTGGTATGGCAATAAATACACCTGCAGAACCTTACATTTTCTGCCCACCTGAATAATAAAAGTTCCTGTATTTGTGCATGCAATTTATTCAATTGCTCAATACTTGCAGTGTGCATTTTTACAAGGGCTCGCACTGAATTCTTCTGGAAAAAAAACTAGTCTAGAAAATAAGTACTAAATTTATTTTGAATTCAACCTAATCAAAAAATGAAGAAAAAAAATGCCTGAAGATTACAGGAAGAAGTTGAGGGCCAAACCCTGGAAAGCCTTATCTTATAGAAAACCAACTTAATTGGATAAAAAATTGCTGGCAGGACTTTTTTTGTACACTGCTTTGAAAATTACAGATGAGATAAAAACAAAGCTACAACATAGTATGTTTAAAGACTCCTTTTTTCAGCCTTCTATCTGTTTCTGGTATTTATAGTTGAAGGAGGATTTGTTTCATTATTACTGCTGCAAACAGATCAGCAGCAATATGTGTGTTTTCTCATGAAAGCGTATTTCTTTAGTTTTCATTGGCATTTTTGCTGGTTAGAGTTACTGGTAAATCATAAATAATGCAGAGCCCTGAATACACAAAATTTTGCTTTTTTTTTTTCCGAATTCAGCTTGTTGAATGTTGCTTAAATTATTGAAAGGACAAAAAAATCCTAACTACAGCTCATAGATATACATAACTAGGGAATATGAAAGTATAACATTTTCAGTCATTAGAATCCCTAGTTACCAATGCCAGTGGTGTAGGTATTTCAATAAAAATACAAGGGAAGTTTAAATAAGCTCTCAAAGGAGCAATAGCCTCCAGTTAAATGTTAAATCTTAATAAAACTGTTTAGCATAATTTGATAGGATGAAAATAGAAGTGTTATTTGGCATTAAAATTTTTTTCTTTAATCTTTATTCTGCAAAGTATGTGCAGGATATGCAGCCAAGTAAGTCATCTTGCAGGCAATTTATTGTTCATACTTTAGCTCTATAATAATACAGTTCAATCTTCTCTGTATTATGACAAATAAGATTCCTGAGAGTTCAGCTTAACATTTCACAGTATTTATAAGTGTGATTGTTTCTTTGGTGTAAGGCTATTTTGGAGATGAGTTGCAGGCCGGGAAGCATGTCTGTAACTTGTAGACCAAACTCTTCCTTGGACTAAAGCATCCCTATTAACATACAAACCCAGAAAGAAAATTCTTCAACTGAGAAAAAATATTTTAAAAAGGCCTTGCAAATTGTGATAGTAATTTGTGAAAATACATGCCCTTAGCCCATGTCAAACTGTCTGTTCTAAAACATGTGTTCATCCTAAAGTACTTTAACATGTGTTCACGGTCCATGAACTTCAGTGGTTCTTAAAGATATGTTTAAGTACATTAGTCAATCAGCATGAATAACAGTAAGGCTCTTCAGTATTCCAAATAAACACTTTACTGAATAGTTGTGAAAGTTTAAATAATCCTTGAAGAATGTATTTCATGTCACAGTCTATACTTACTGTGTTTCTTAGTTTAACAGAACAAAGCTGCATAAGGGAGATGGGATGCAGAGTTCTGAGCTAACCGCTCCTGCTTAACTTCTGCAGAGAGCTGTTTTCAGTGATGGCGTGACATGATGGGGCGACGAACCGCAGATTGCTGCCTCAGAGAATGGGTACAGCACTCGCTCTCATGCTTCCCAAGTTCACGCTGAAGGAAGCCATGCGTTTGATAGTGAGTTGACTAGAGTATTATTTGAAGGTGTGGGAAGGAATTGAATCCCTTCTGGGGAGAGCTCCTTCCTTCTCACAGGAAACAAATGTTCATCAAAACAAACGTAACAGATGAGTTACAAAGCCAAAGATTTGCTAGAGCTTTCTAACAAAGCAGGCAAACTAACGTAGCTAACAGGGAGCAAAGACTGGCGATTCAGACAGAAATTGACCCTCAGATGTTCTGATGCATTTTTAAAACAAAATCTAGTAAAGTAACCTAATGCAGAAAGAGATTTTTCTTAGGACAGAAGTATTAGTGGCCAATTTAAAAATTGTAACACTGGAACAAACCATGTAAGTACCAAATTTACTTTCTACTAAATATAGTTTCAACACAGGACATCTGGCAGACAGAGTAGGTGATACAAATTTGACTGGGAGATAAACACATATAAAATCCATTATTTTAGATGCTATCATCAATAAAACTGAATCAACAGAAATTACACAGGAGCCTATGTGTGGCACTTTGACCATCTGTGTCCCAAGGCAGATGTAAAAATGGCTACATGCACCTGCAGTTTCAGAAGCATTATTTGAAACTGTTACCATTAAGCCTTGCTATAATGTTAGATTTAATTTTTACATCACTGAATTTTATTGTATACCATTTATGAGACGCATTTATAATCTCTATTACCATTTTGCAGCAACGGAGAAATAATGCTATACAGTGTGTTTTATGCACCTTCCTTTTCACTGAATTTGTGACAGTTAACTAAACTTCAGACCTTGATAAACTGGTGAAAGGCCTTTCAATCTAGCATGACTACACAATTTAAGTCTGAATATTATCGTGACTCAACGCTATTCTTTAATCTCGCTGAGAGGTACAGTGCAGAGCTAAAGCTGTCGTTACTAATTCAGTAATAGACATCAAGGGAAGAATAAACAGAAGAAAGCTTACTTCAAAGACCAGCGTCTCATTAGTTGGTCCTGCTGCATATAGACTCTCTGGATGGTTAAAAGAGCGTTGATAATCAAAAACTGTTCCAGCAAAAGAGAACTTTCCTGGCCAGTCAATTGTCCAGTCTCCTGTCAAATAATACTTTTTACTGAGATTGCGCACTGCAAGGTAGCTGGTGGAGATTTGCATTTCGTGGAGCTGTATACTGCGTGCTCCTGCTGGAATAGTGACAATGGCATAGTAGTCTGAAATGAAAGAAGCAAGCAAGATTTTTGCAGTTGTCATACAGATAGAGATGATTGATCATTTTTGAGCCAATTTGAAATTTTTGCAGTTTAAAAGATATTGAAGACAGCTGTTCTGATCCATCAAAGTTTTCACAAGGAGAAATCAGTTCTGATTTTAACACCCCCCCCCCCCTCCCCGTGCAGCCTGTAATCAGAGTAACTCTGAGGTATTTCAATTCCTGCAATTTTTCGTTGTGATTAAAGACAAGAAAAAGCAAGTTTACCTTAGAAAAATGCAGAACAGACTAATGGTGGTTTCACTGTAATTGTTTTATCATGTTTTCCCTGTCGTTCCTTACAGTGGTTGGAAGGTACTACTTCCATCATGGATAAGGTTTTTGAGATGGGATGCACTGGGATGCAGAGAGCTTTCACAAAGCCCTGTATACCACTGGATGTCCCTGCCGTGAGCCATTGCACTCTGAGCATGTAGAAATCTCACTCATTCTACAGTCAGATGAGACACCACTGACAATCTCCAACATGTTCTGCACACAGCTAGTTTCGCAGAGCATACAGTTTACATTATTTTTTTAGCACTGTATCTCTGTATTACTATATCCTAAACAATTTCCTGGCCTATGTTACTGTAGTATTGACATGTCTTATGATCAACAGTAAATGGGTCCTCAAAATATCGCCGTGGGTAAAGAAATATTATCTGCATTTTATGCCTCAGAAACTGCGGCATAGTGAGATTATTTCACAAGAAACCTGTGAAAGTCCAGTAAAGTCCACCTCCCAGTGACAGGATCATCCATTGAATCAGCTGGATGTCTTCCAAGTCAACTTAATTTGAAAATGGACATGGAAATACTGTCATGTTTGGCATTGTGCTGTGTATCGCTTTTTAGATCTTCTGCAGTCCCATTCCAGTCAGAGCTGTTGACAGCTATTTTTTCACTTGCTTGAATCCTAAAATCTATTTTAAGAGGAAATTCACACGTAAAGGGAAAATGTGGCTTAAGAAACAAGAGGAACGCTTGCAAATTAACTAACCAAGACTTATGCTCATTGCTTTCTTGTTACCAAGAAACAGGAGAAATGTGAACTCTCCTCTCACTCTCCCTGTGATTTTCAGTTCACATCTGGACTGTTAGCCACTGCCCTAATGAGCAAGGAGTTACATATACTACATGGGGTTACAGCAGAGCAATGAATTGATGATCGTGTGGAACAGCTTTCCTTACCATTAGCTTTGTGCTGGATCAAGTATTGGCCTTTAAAGAACTTGCACGTTGAATTATCTCCTTTACAAACTCCACAAGCATCCAGTATAGCTTTGGAACCAAGTCCGTGATCACACCCTACTTGCTGCAACCAAAAGGCACAAGTGAAGGACTCAGACACAAGGGAATTGAAGGAACAGCTGCATTTTCCATAAAGGAGTCAATTGCCCACTTAAAAAAAAAAAAAAAGACATTAAGATTGTAAGAAAGTGCATTTTATCTTACTTCACATATTCCATCAATGCAAACATCGTATTTATTTGGAGAACACAGAGTTCCATCCTTCACTTTGCTGGACATTGCAAAGAAAAAGTCAAAGTCTTCAGCTGTGCAGTACAATTTGCATCTATCTTCCTCTGAGGAAAACAAAAACAAAACAACAAAACAAAACCAAAAAACAAGACAAGAAAGTATTAGCAGACCTGCAACACTATTAAAAAAAAAAAAACCAAACCAAGCACCTTGCTATTATTTCTTCCTACATCCTAGATGACAAGCTACAAGGATTAATTGTGTGTGGTGACATATTAGGACCCCAAGATGGGCAGAAATACAGCCAAATACAGTAACTTATGCTATTTTAAAAGAACAGGTGGGTTTGACTGTCCGCACATAGAGTTAAGAATTCAAAACCAGTGTGAAAACAGGCACATTGCATTAGCTGCTGATGTGGTCCTGATTTCATTTCCACTGGTTCAGAGCTTCGAATTTAATTTTTTATTAAGAGAAATGGGAGATTGTAATAATTTTATTTAATTTTTAGTTAAAATTTGAAAAATATACAAGATGGCACAAATGATCAGTTCAGCTGAAAGCTAGGACTGGGGCCAGATTTTCCCCTAACAAAAGTGCTTTTCCTCTAAAAAATCCCAACCATTGTCAATCAAATTTCTTCTTATACACGGATGGTGTGTTATGTTTAGAAAGGGCTGATTAATCCTACATAGACGAAAACAGTCATGCCATTGTAAATACTGTCACAATTGCTGAAATATACAATTTTAATACAAATAGCAAGCGCAACAAATAACACAGCATAACAAAATTTTGAAGAACATGAAACTGAATTCAAAATAGTATCCTTTTATTCATAGTATCCTTTTATTCCTAAATAAGCAGCTGATTTTCAATAGTACTTTCTACAGGGACAAAGCATCTGTAGTAATTTTGAAAACCAGATCATGTTTTCAGGACTATAAATGTAGCTCTTGGGGGAGATTTTGAAAAGCAGCTAAGAGAGTAAGGACAGGCATTTTCAAGTTCAGAGCCACTTAGGGACGTCTGGCTTTTGAAAATTATGCCCTTTGTCCCTAATTTTAAGCTCCTATTTCTTTTTCTAAATGCAGTCCCTACCTTTAAAGCCAATATACGACACCTTATTTTTTATTAAACAAGATGCATTATTCTCCCTATCATACAACATCCATTGTTACATGCTGCGAAACCGTATTTCCTCTTTCCTCTGTTCATAATGGCTGTTAGGACATAGGTTTCTAAATACCCACAAAAATGTCTGCAAAGTCTTTTGAAGAAAATATAACCAGGCTATGAACGAAAGCTACATGTATATGTACATAAAATTCTACATTTATTATCAACAAAAGCAAATTTCTACAGGTGCTAAATGAAGCAGCTACGATGTGACATAATCCAGCCACTTTTATTCAAGTAGTAGCAACTGCAGCTACAAAGTGTGCTTTCAAATTGCAGAAAATATTTGTTGTATCTGACAAAAATGAATACAGATTTAAAATATTTGCAAAATTAAGATGCGTAAAGTAAAAATAAACTTTGCTTGTACAAAAGACAAGAAATAGTTATTGAGGCCTGAACTTTATAAAGGTCTCTTAGTAAAAGATGACTTTAAAAAGTTTATGCCAGTACATTGTTTGTTTTTCCAATTCTCATGGGACTATAGCAGCAGAAAAGTCAAAAGGTTGATTTATTGTTACGTTTCGAAATCTGAGAACATTCCAAAGGAAGGAAGATTCTGGTAGTGTTATTATGGGAGCTCACATTTCCCATGCTGAAAAATCCATGGAAATTGTTTTGGTTTTTTTTTACACTAACAGATATGTAATTTAAAATGAAAGAGAGGGGTAGCAACAGCCGAGGAGTCATGCTAAGGACAAAGATTTAAATTCACAATAAAAATCAATTCTGCATGTTCATACAGGCAGTATCGCACAGGAAGCCAGACTCAACTATGCTAGAAAGCAAACACATCTCGAGTAAACCAACTGAATTTCTGTTTGCTTACATCAGGGTGATATTTGCCTACAGAATATGGATGAATTGCAGCTTACAGCTCGCTTCCTGCAATTGCCTTTGTCCATCAAATTGTGGCATAATTACCTTCCACTTTAGTATACGGCTTCCATTTGTAGTACCATCCCCGGAAAGGTTTGCTGTTGTATTCTGCACACTGCTGGGCACGGAAGTCCAAACTATTTGCTGGACATGGCTGATTATTACAAAGTTGATAAATACGACTGGAACCTTGGCAGAATTTGCCACCATATTGTGGCCTAAAAAAAAGAAAAGAAGTTCTTTTGCAATATCTGCTTTTTGTGTGATTGGCATGTTACATGTGTATAAACAGAGAAAATGAGAGGGCGTATTGTCTTAGGAGATCTGTATTTCTTATATGGGCCATTAATTTTCATGGTTCCTAAAAGCAAGCAAAGCAGTTGTTCTGAATTATCTACTTGCATCACTGCAAACTCAGCAAAGATGCAACCATCTAGAGGTGAGTCATGTTTTCACTAATTTAAATTTATAGGGCTATTTTGTATTGGCTGGTTTCAATCCTGTTATACAGCTATTTTGACTCTGCTATAACCAAGGAATGAACATGTGCAAAGAATTACCTATCACAATACGAGTTAATAAAGACAACGTAACACTGATCAAACATAAACAGAATTAATAATTACATTTGGTTGTTCATGTGTTTTGTAAATAATTTAGAAAAAATGTGCTTTTAAACAGTCAAAGGAAACAAGGACTGTGCAGAGTTGTCCTGCTTTAGGAAAATGTTGGAATTCATAGATAACTTTAAACATATCACATCCATTTCAGCAAACGTCTTACCTGGGCATTTCCCTTAATTTTGGCCAGAATGAAAGGAGCATATTCTATTACTTTGCTAGTATCTTATGTTATCAGAATAATAGTTTTTAACAATTTGGTCTATGCACGAGACTGCAAAACAATGTAAAATATAAGACTTGCTCTTTCTAAAGTGACTGAGAGGTCTCACAAGCTGCTGAGAAATGTATTCACTCACTTTTGTATTCCTTATGGATCTACATAGGAATTCAATGATGTTATTTGTGCAGTTTCACAATGCTCAGATATACATCTGCAAGTACTGAGCCAAATCTTCAAAACACCAGATTCTGAGAACTCTTTGTTGTAGTATACAATTTCTTGCATTAAGTGGAAAAAAGTGTAACAATGGTGCACTTGCATACATTTATATAATGATTTTTAAATATGAGGAAACATACAAACTTGGAAGACAAGCTATGATCTTTCAGTGGAAAGCTTGCCTATGTTACACACACATGAAGAAAAAAATAGAATAATATAAAAGATACTAAATAATAATAAATAATAGTATAAAAGATACAGTTGCAATGTATAATTGGAGTTGTTTGTTTAAATCCCTAAATACTGTTATAACTATCCCCATATCAAGTAACCCATGCAATGTCTCTTGATATGCATCTGACCAGAGTAATATGGAGACAGCTTGGTGCAACATGGATGAGAAAATCCAGGTGCTTCTTCTGTTTGCTTTATTATAAATTTTAACCCTGATGTGTCTAACCCTCTAACCAAGCTGGGGCTTGGTTTTTACGTTTCGAATCAGCTTTGAATGTGCACAATATCTGCTTTTTCCAGAATTCTGGGCTACAAAACAGTCTTTCAAAGATAGAGGTAGAAACCCACCTGCTACTCTATTTAAAACTGGGTTAAAGCACCAGCAAAATGTGTTGTGGAAAAAAACCCACAAGTTCCAGTGGTTTTTCTTGAGGTTACCTACTAGCTACCTGGGTAGCTGGGTACAATGGCAAAGATCTTAAAATGAAGTTGATTTTTCTGCCTTAGTTGGTGGCAATTCAGTCTGTGAAGGGCAAGGCAGATATGTAACATCAGTGAAGTCACAAAGTATTTATGTTGACTTTGTGCAATTGGTGAGAGTTTTGAGTTACAGCAGCCAAACCATTGGGTCCTTACTCAGTTCTCTACAGACCTTCTTTACAGCTTCAGCACATGTATGATTTTTGACATCCTTGAGCCCCTGACAACAAATCTGCTTTAGTGTAAGGAAAAGAAGCAACCTCCTTCCAAGTAAATGCCACCAAACAAGAAATATAATAGAATTATTTGTGGCTAGATCATGATTTCTAGCCACAGTCTTGCATTTGAGGATGGTATAAAATTCCACCAAACTAAGGGAGCACTGAAAGAGGCATTCTGTTTCCCAGCTCTGTTGACAGCATTTTAACACTGCAGTACACTCCCATTACTGAAACCGTTGGCCAGACAATTATGGAAACTTCCCCACCTTCATTTTTTAACCAACAAGATGTCAGTAAGAGTTAACTAATTCACAAGAAACTAGATGTAGACTTACAAAACCAAATTTCTGAGAAAAGACTATTATCTACACTGACAAAATAATGCTTTTATTGGTGATATTTATACCACCAGTAGATTTTGGGTTGACTGCCTACGGAAGCTCTGGCACTATAACTGCGCATACAACAGAATGCTTTGCACGGGATGTGCTGCTATTTCTATATTGGTACAGTGCTCCTAACAGAGATATAGGCTAAACTTTTCATCCATCTTTGCACCTTCCCAGCATTGGCATGTATAGGTAAAGGTACCTGCATGAATAGATGCTGTTAGAGCTGAGGTCTTGCTGAGGATAATTGGAAAAGGGAGGAATTTGGTGAGAAAAGCCAGCAAAAAAACAGTCTCCAAAGCATGATTTGTAAAAGAGTATAAGTTCAAAGATGTAAATACTCCACTTTATATGACTCAAAAATTGAAATGCTACAAGAGTAGCTTAAATTAATTCTGCAGTACCCTCTTAAGAATAGACTTCAAGAACAATGAAAGTAAAATGGATATTCACTGCAAGGCAACACAGCAAGTGAGAAATCCTGGAATTGATCTGATCAAGGAAAGTATTTTATGCATTACAAAGGGAATTGGACTCTGAAATTCTGAACTCCTATTTTCTCATGTTTTGTAATCATTTACATTCAAGTGAGAATATTTCTGCTCATATTATGCCCATATGATGACAGTATCACAAAGCTAGACTATTTTATTCTGCATGAATTTGAAAGGTCTACAAGGTCTTTCACAGTCTTCATTTTTAATTAGTATTTTAAATGGCATCATTACTTTGCATCAGTTTACATCCGCATTGTCTGTAATCACTGTTACAGATATTGTACACAAAAAAATTAAAGAGACATGTTCAAGCCATTTTGATTTAGTCTTTTGATTGCCTACATGCCTAAAACTCCATTCTGCTCTTACCGAACAATGCACTATTGTGAAGTGGGTAGGATGCAGTCCCACAGATATGATTTAGGTATTAATTTAAATCTCTTGGGCACCTTTCAGGTTCTTTCCCAGCTAAACTACTAAATTATGTAATCTATTTCTATCTTGGAAAAGTACCTCAATTGTAAAATGTTGTGATGTATGAAAACCAGATCCATGAAATTACACTGTGACAATTTACAGACACATAATGATTTTAGCAAATCTGCATAGTTCTGTATTCTACAGATGACCTCTGTAGGTGTTTGTTAGTATGAATTTGTGTATAACTCCAGTGGTAATTCAGAAGCCATACCCAGAGCTGTTTGGGTGTGGTCACAAGGTCTGTCTTAAAATTGTCAAGAAAAAGGGAATTGAATTGGTTGGGTATTACTTGCAAGAGGAGAATTTCACATACAAACACAGATAACGAGATTTTCAGAAGCAGCAGCCTGAATTTGTGTTCTTCACCTGTCTTTAAGCTTCTAATAAATCATGTCACCTTTAAAATCATTGGAAACCTAGAAATCTCCCTCAATGTTCATAAGAAGTCAGTCGCTTTGAAAAATGGGCTACTTATTTAAAAACCTCATTTTAGAGTCCAGACAATTCTTCAGAGATCCACACCCCTTGTCCTAATCTCTTCTAGAAATCCATGTTATTCTTCATCATTCTCAAAATTTTGCTGTGCAAAATCATCTATCAAGCTTTTGAATAAAATAAACATTAGCTCCTACACAAATCTGGATTAGGAAAAGTGAAATAAATATATTACATATGAAATAATATACATATATATACTGAAATATATAAACATCTGAAATATATTTCAGAATTTCAAAAAGAAAGGAATCATTATTCTTTGTTTATGTGTAGTTATAGAGGTGAACAATGAACAGTGACTAGGTTATAAATCTTTCCATGTGGTGTAACGTTGAAAATGGATAGTATCATTTTTCTAATGATTCCACATTTCTACAAAAGTGCTGCAATGGGAAATACAGCTACCTGGATATTCGTACACTGTTGTGCGTACGGCTTATTTATAGTCCTGTCATTTCATCACTTTAACTCTGAGAGAGATTTATATATTTTCTCTTTGCTCTAACTGAATTATCACTAATATAATAAAATTAAATTTTGTATAAACACAACCCAGTTCTGGTATCAAGTCTTACTTGGTTACATCAAGTCTTGCATCAAGTTTTACTTTCATTAGAGCAGACAGGTCACTGAATGCAACTTTTAAATACATAATGTTACAGTAACAGACACCCTTCATGTTAAAGAGCTTCTGTTTGAAGACCATTTGAAATCATTATCAGTTATAATAGTGCACCAAACTGAAACATTTCAACTACTGGACATTCTTCTGTCACACAGGGTGAGCAAGGAAGGGTTATGAGCAAATGCAAAGAACAATGTGCATACATACAAATTTAGCAGGCAAAACAGGGAGCAAAGTAGGAAGACCAAAATATATGCATGATGTGTAATTGAGATCCTGCATTCTCTTGCTAAATAGTTTAATAAAGGAAACTATCCAAGTAATCTTATTTATCAAAATACACTGAGAAACAGCAGAAAAGGTTGAGAAAATGTTCTGCTACGGATCTGCAAAAACTGGCTTGACTCAGTGAGGGTAATAAAGACTATTTTAACTAACTCACATTTTCCTATAACATAGTATATGAAGCATGGATATTATTACTGCAGCACTGTATAGTAGGTGTGAGGCTTCTTTACAGCCTCATATAAACTGTGTCATATTTTCTCTGTTTTTTATTACTGCAATTTAAATGGTGTTTTTATTGTGTGCAATGAAGAATACATGTGTCTATGCCTGTTGAAGTTGTGTATGAAATAAAACAGTGATATCCTTTTTTCTTGTAAGTTGAAGTGAATTGAGTACTTGGGAAAGGTGCTGGTCAGATAACACTTTACCCTCTACTTTGAAATAGTATTGTAAGGAATAGTAATATTTACAGCAGTAAGACATTCACTAGAGGAAAATACCAGAAATGTTTCATGAGTTAGCATAAAATTCTAGGGTTCAGCAACCTTATTTTGACCTGTGAAACATAAAAGAATGCAAAGAACATGACAGACATACAAAGACATCTGTCTATAACCATTTTGATATTGACTTTAAACATCCGTGGTTTATTATCCTGTATAATACAATCTCATCAGAATTCTTGATCGTTTTGAGAACCTTTTCCCCTTGCTCTTAAATTATGAAGTGTGAATATGTCTGTGTGGCGTTTCGTTACTTCTGCAGGTACTTGATAAACTGTAGTGTCACCAAATAAATTGAGAAAGCTGGGCTGTAGATGTTCTAGTACTCTAGTAGTCTTCAGACAGCCCCTACTTTCTAGTATCAGGACATATTTCTGTCCTTCAGCTACTGACTGGTCATATCGGACATGAAGGGAAGGTCTTAGAAACATTTTCACAGGT
>NW_009620262.1:169631-186079 GCF_000690535.1 Cariama cristata
CCCTACAGAAATGGACTCTTATTTTTTTGTTCTAAAAACTTAAATAGTTAGTATAAAAATAATACCTTTTCATATCTATGTCTTACTTTGGATTATTGCAGTGTCTTTCTTGATATGTGACCCCACCTCCACAAGTGCGAGTACACTCTGACCACTCAGACCACTCAGACCATTGGCCATTTACAGGCTTGGGTCCATGATCACCGTATTTGACACACTGTCCTCTTCGACACCACTGCCAAAAGAATGCCAAAAAATATCCCATCAGCATTAGCGGTACCTAGTAGGTGCAAAAAAGAAAAAATCCACATTTAAAAGCTCCAGTGCTTAACCCTAATAAACATGAGGTCACCCATTGAACTCAATGAAATAGTTCACAGTAGGACAAGGACTCTAAAGTAAGACATTGACCCACACAATGGTATAGATAAGAAATGTCCTAAAATTTGTCCAAGTTCTGAGTTGAAGATATCTGAGGTACAAATTTTCAAAACTGTTTTCTTGGAGAGTATCCTTTTAGCTTACTCCTCCACAAAAAATCCATGTTATTTTATGGTCCTGTGCTGTCAGAACCTCAAAACTTCCCACATAATTTAAAAATAGCCTGCTAAAATTCTGCTAAAATTTCTCCCTTTTATCATTCAATTCTGAAATATTGCACAAAGAGAAAACGCAAAATAGAACATTTGTCAGTAACTTGAAAATCAAAACAATATTCTACTGGAAGAAAGATTACAGTAAAAGAAAATATTTTGGGTAACTATAGATGAGTGTAAATTAGAAGGTTCAACTAAAACAAATTAGCATGCTCTTTTAGATGATAATACACATGATGGCCTTAGTCTGTATAGCAAATATTATGCCTTAAGGAATGTTTATATCAGAGTGCAATTTGAAGCCTTCATTTAACTTCTGTTACAATTAATGGATTTTCTTACTGATTCAGATTTGCCAGATATATCTTATTCCATAGCTCGATGGGAGAGGCATCCCTCCCTACCATCAGATATGTAACACTGTGAGTACCAGTCCTCACTGTGTATCGCAATGCAATCTTTTACAGAGCAATCCGGAAGTCCATGATAGCAAACCTGGAGGGATCTGGGTAACGCTGGTTTTGACAGGAGCTGGTATTTGACCCAATACAGTCTAAAATCATGTTAGAATGGCATTGGCCTATTTATAAAACAACTTACCATACTTATACCACAAGCTGTTCCTTCTGCTGCTGGCATGAACTTTGTCTCGCACCTATGACCCACTTTGTGACACCAGAGAGATTTGCATATATCCTGAAAAGAAAAAAGTACTCACTACAGTACTCATAATTCTCATTATTTCCTGGTGTTTAGAAAGAGTAACAAATGATGCATGCCTTTGCTACCTTAAAAGCCCTTTTCAGAATTTAGAAAATCCAGTGTTTAAGATTCATAGCACAGCCATATCCTGTATGTTGCCTTCTTGTTTATGCACCATTTCACCACATATTTTTTAAAACTATTTCGAGTGTGAGACTATAATAGAACAAAAATTGTGTTAAAAAGGTCAAGGCTAAAATTTTGTCAAGCCTACAGTGACTATAACACTGCAAAAAGACTAGATTTTATAAAACACAGAAGATATCAGGAAACAGTCTCTTCACAGCACTGTTCACTCTCTCCTCTTTGTTTATTAGCTGCAGAAGAAACACAGCTGCCATCACCTGATAAATGTGGTTAGTATAAAATAAATCAAAATACTCCAGGATAATAACAGGAGTAAAAGAAATGACAATACTTCTTTTCACAATGAGCACTCCAGATTATTTAATAAAATGCCTTCTCTGAAGAGATCTGCAAGGAGTGTAGCAGTCACTAAAATAACAAGTTAATCTAAATTAATCCTTCATCACAACGTCAAGGGTATAAGTTATGTTTTCATTGCTCTAAAATAAACCTATAGATCTTTTTCAGACTTTGCTGTCAATGCATAAGAGCAAAACAAAACACAAGAAACTTAGTCCTTCTTACCCCAGAGCCCACACGCCATGCAACCTTTGATTAAAACTCTACTGCCTGCTAATTTCCCTTAGCTTAGTAGGCAAGGGCTCACAGGTCTTATGTATTCGACTGCATTCCTTCTGACTCCTGGAAAGAACACACTTCCTCCTGAAACTCCCCTGGGATTGTGATATTCCTCAAAAGAGGCCAGTACCTTCAAAGCAAATTGCCAAGCAAGATAAGGTAGAGAAATAGCCCAGGCCTCTGAAGAACACTGTATTACTTGTACTTATTCAGTGTACTGCATTTCTCTAATACAATTTTAACTTTTCAAAAGTATATCAATAGGTACCTTTACAAAGCTGAGGTTGCACAGTTTTGCTTTCATTCCAAATTGCCATTTGCACTGGGTATCAGCATCATAGATCTGCCCTGGCAGTTTGTCAGGGTATTTATATTGTCCTGTTTGCTTAGGTTCATCAATCAGGCAGGCAGCTTGAGCTGTACTATAATGAGAATGTATATTAATCATGACTATGATCTTTATATTGAAATATTTTAATTTGCTACAGACCAGCAAAAACACATAATATGGTATACAGTACCTTTAACTAGCTTTAGAGGTATGCACTGAAATGAGAATATCTGCTTGCAGGAGCCAAAAGATCTTGACATCTTGTTGGTAGCCTGACCTGCAAAGTTTTAAGGAAGCAGGAATTTGCAGGCTTTGGGACTGTTGTGACAACAAGAAAGAATGATGTCAAATTCCTTTCTTCCCCTTATTCCTGTGTAACCAAGAGCAAGGTGATCTAGTCTGCTTCTGTCCGCTAAATGGATTCCCAAAGTCAGGAATCAACAGAATCAACAGGCACACTCCCATTTCAGCATTTGCTTTGCGTGGACTGACAGAAGGCTGTTGCAACTTACTTGCTTTGGGTTGGCTGAGTCCAGCTTAACACCAACGGTACCTTACAGTCTACTTTTTTTCCTTTGGATATGCTTGAGAACTCATGTATACAGAAGGTCACTCTATGCTGGATTTATGTTCCAGGTGTAAGTTTCTTGGACCATATTGCATGTTGGAGCACTTACGTGACTTTGTAGTTTGCAATTTGCTTGTATACTCAGAATATGTTGCATCGTTGCAGCAGAAAAAAAATCATCAGAACTCTGTCATCTTTCCCGGCCACTGCTCTAAGATACTAAGTTGGAATTCAAGGATCAGATCCGCAGAACTATCTAGGTGCTTGATTCTCACTCTAAGGCATTAATATCTAAAATACCTGTATTGGATCTGGGTCTTAGTACTGCTTACACATTTTTTAGTAATCATGTATAGTCTACCCTTGTACGACAAACAAAATAAAAGGAAAGTTGTACAGGAAAGGACTGCAAGTGTGACAACATTAAACATAGACTGAAAAACAGTTCCTTTAAAAGCATCACTGAATAACTCTAACATGCTGGAGAAATAAATGGCATCTTTGTCTTTTTCCTTCCCCCCCCCCGAAACAGTATATGAGAAATGTAAAATGTCCTTACTCATGGCATGAGTTGGATCAAGAGAGAAACTCCAGTGAGAAAGGCCACTAATGTTAATTTACATTTTGTAATGACTTTGGTACCACTCTGTCTGCCCTCTTTTGTGTTCACTTCCTACTAATTCTCTCATAAACCTAGCTGCTGACAGGAATAAAAAAATGATATGCCAGTCATTACTGCAGGATATTCATGGAGGGTAAAATACATTCTTTTGAAACGAGGCAGGACAAAAACACTTATATGCCATACCACGTCTACGCTTCATAAGTCCAGGTGTGTGGGCTCAAATAGTACATTGGTTTGAGCACAGTTTAAGAGAGGTGAATTTCACACTTAACTAATTTTTATGTCTGTTCAAGAGTTCAAATCCAGTTACTAAAGATACATTCCCTGGCACTGGCCCAGATTTACATCTGACCTACCTGAGAAATTTGTTGAGATACTGCCTGCTGCATACAGACCAAGAAAACACTCCATTGTTTCCTGTGAGTGTGGGAGACATAATATTACCCTCAGCTTTTCTACAAGGATTTCCTTCTCCATCATGAATCATACCAAAGCTGAAAAGAGAACCAGGTGTAAGAATGAAAATCTAGATTAGAGAGAAGCAAGACACAATTTGGGGCAGAAGAAATATTTTCTGGGTAACAGTTCTACGCCTGAACTCCACAGGGAACGTGGAATTCACCCCTTTCATTCCAAAGGGATGAAAACATATGCACGATACAAATGACTATTAGTATGAAACAAGTTCCAATAAATAGCGTTCAAATTTTACTGTCATCATACACTTGTCTGGTGAGTCAATTTGCAAGAAAACCCCATACTGGTGATGCAGAGGAGCTCTGCAATGTGAGCTAATGACAAGACACTGGCACATAAGTACCAGAACTGCAGGCTGTGTCAGAAGTTTTACAGTTTAACTATTTCCCTTTCCTGAAGGAGAAATGTTTTGTGGTGAGATGGATGAAAGTAGTGGATCTTACGTTCAGTCACACTTGCACTCGCCTATAAATCCATCAGCTTAAAACATACATACAGTCTGAGCCTTTCTTTGCCTAGTGATAATGCCTGTTAACATGAAGGACATGGAGATCAGAATCCAGGGAGACATCAGTGTTACACAGTTGTAAGAATATAACGTAGCTGTCCTCCTAATAGGAGGGAAGAACTACATAGCTGCATTCAATCTATAGCAAAAGAAGTGGGGTTGAATGAATAGAATACAAGGTATGAATATAAAAATACAATAATTTTTCTAATTTTGGCCACGACCTTGCTATGTTATCTCAGGCAAATCACTTTATTTTCCTCGCCTTTGATACACACTGTCATTTTGTCTAGACTGTAACCTCCTTAGTGGGAATATTGCCTGTTATTGGGTGCTTTGCTCGGTCTGCAGCATCATGAGGCCCTGCTTTCACTAGGAGAGGTGTTAGGATAATACAAAGAATAATAAGCAGTAATAAAAACCATGTTAAAAACGATAAATTATGTGGAGCTTATGGTTATAATAAAGCTAATTTTCAGGTTTTTTGCTTTCACTGTTTTATATTTACTCACTGTACAGGACATCTGTGAATTTCAATGTGTTTTGAATAGAAATTTCATAATCTGTTACTTCAACATTGTAGTACATTGGTGACTTTATGAATGTAATCTGTGCACGTGCAGGGAATATCTAATTTACTGGACTTGATCCTCTACTGTTATAAATCATTGTAGGCTCATCAGAGTTACTGCATGTGTTGCCACCAGCTGAGGCTCCAAACTTGCTAAAATATATGGCTCCTTCTATAAATGGACAAGAAAAGTCCCAACTGAGCTAGTATTTTAGAATCCTTTATAAAATACTAACATTGTTCACATGCATTGCAACCAAAGAATCCACAGTTTATATACCCACTGACAGTGGGCTCTGAACTCCTGAAGGAACTGTTAAGTTTTCAGGTAAAAACACAAACTACTTAAAGAAAACCATAAAAATGTATAACAACTGAAGCTACTCAGTGGATCACGGAGTGTGATCTATACAGTATACAATATTCTCCTACTATGAAACCCTTAGGTTAATATATTCTCAGTGGACCTCAGCACCTCCATAGCTGTCACAGGTTTTTTTTCTTCCAGGAATGTCTGTATCACAAAGATCGAGTTCTGTTGTCTTACACCGCATACTAGGTAGTCTCAGGAACATGAATACGAACAAATGATAAGACATTTTGTATCTGGGGCAGATTTTTTCCAAGAGGTAAGAAGCATTTTATCAGACAAGAGTACGGAATTATACCAAAGAAAGGCTGAATAATAGGAGAATCAAAGGCAGTAGTGAAAAAGAAAAACAACAACATTAAAAAATTTTCAAGCATAATCTCTCAAAGCAAATAAGAAAATAAACAGGAAGGAACGACATTAAGAGACTAAAGGAGATAATTCTTGAAAAATAAGCTATGGGCCTGATTCTCTTCTAATACTGGCTGAAGGGCATTAAAAATGTACTGAGGTCAGTGAAATTGCATTAGTGTGACAGAAGGATCAAACAATATACATTTTACATATTTGGTCCCATTGAAAGCATTGGCACAATTCCCACGGGCTTCGCTGGCAGCTGGATTATTCTTTAATTCCTTGTTTCCCTTCAGATGTACAGAAATCTGTGAAAGGGTCACTCATGTAGACATTAGGTCATAGTATATACTGTAGAGCATATTTCACAATGAAAACTAAATAGTCCTGATTCAGCCATGCAGAATCAGAAGGATTCATGCCTTGACCAAACAGCAGAATACAGTACCACTGCTTTTCAAAGATATTCTGTGCAGTGATGTTGCTGCACAAAATAAAGATCCTATGCCCATATTTTATCTGACCCTTGATTTCAGGTTTGTACTACATACTGAAACTGTACTTCTATACCGTCAGTGGTTAGAGAGAATCCAGCTTGAGCTATGTTAAAACTGAAAATAAAAATCACGCAAAAAGTTATGAAAAAGTAATTCAAAATTATTTGGGGAAAAAAACAGAAGAGCAAAACCTAATCATCTTCTTTAGATTTAATTCAACAATTCAGAGAATAGCTGAAGCTCCATGGAAGATTATTACTGATTTTGTTTGAGACACAGCAGGTCCTTAGGAAAATTACAGCCTTATTACCATAGAAATAAAACGGAAAACTAATGGATACAGATACAGGAAGGCAGAAACCTCTGCAAAGGTTGTTTTTAGCCAAATCACTCATTAAATAGGTAGAGAGAACAAAGAAGGACAGGTTGAATGGAATGAATGGCTCCCAGATCCTATGAAACACTGTGTCTTCTGGGAAAGGGACCTTTGAGAGACTCTAACAGATCACTTCTCTGTACTGTAAGCTGCAGTGTGCCTTCTGTTTTTGGAGCAACCACACTGATACTAGAAGTAATTCTGCTACCAGAACATGGTAGCACTGCGGGAAGCTTGTAGATTATTATTGTCAGCTTTTACTGTTTGTCCTGCTTATCACTTGGAATATATAAAATGTCCCCCCCCAAAAAAAAAAAAAAAAAGCACCCTGGGCAGCTGATTCACCATTTCATGCTAAAGGACACACTTCTGACTGAAGAGCCATGGCTCTGTTTGGCCTAAAATTGCCTACAGCTTTCCATCAAATTAGAAACAGTTGTGAGGTATCTGTATCAGAATAAAATCCCTTGCCTATGGTAGCAAAATGAATCAAAATCCCACAGTGGTTATTTTTATGATTGTTGGAGAGATGATATTTAATAAGGCCAGTGCATTAACTGGATGCTGTATATATTCTAATCATTATATAGCTCACTATAAATGATCCATATTTAATTGATATATATTAACTGGCATCATGTTTCCATTCACTTACATATTTATTCATAGAAGGAGCATGTAAGACTCATGAAAAATAACTTACTTGTGTCCAGATTCATGAGCAATTGTAAAAGCCAGTCCAAGACCTGTATCTTCATTAATGGTGCAACTACGGTATTTGCTGCACATGCCACTGATAGGTGCAAATCCTGAAGGAATGAAGCAGTAGAATAGATTGTTCCTCTACAGAATTCCAAATACGCATATCATCTGCACTGGCCCTAATAAGCCACTCTATTGTGGTGCATAAAGATGGCCGTCTACTTCATCAGTTTTATCATGGAAGAATTACAGCAGACTTTTATTTGACAATAAAGGGACTCCTGTATAAGAATTATAAATCAAACCTAACCTCCCAAAAGACACTTTACTTGTAAAGATTATTCTTTCCCCACTGTCATGCCTTTATAGCTCCCAAATTAGGGAGGAATCCCATTCAAAAAGGGCAAGTAGTCACAAAAAAATAAAATCAGAGTGGCTCAGAATTATTCTCAAAAAAAAAAATATTCCTTGAAGAGGTGACAGTCCAAAAGGATGTCTTCAGATAGCTTACGTTGCCACTTTTTCTGGGGCAATGATACCAGTAATGCTCTTTTTCTTCTAGGTACCTCAGACAATTATGTAAAAATAACAGTTGTTTGTTCTTCAAGAAGGCTAACATTATGTGTAAAGATGGACTTTTTTGTTCTAAAACATTTCAGTCTCTGTGAATCAAGATGCTGCTGTTGACACCCATGAGTTTCTCAGAATGTGTTTTCATACCATACCTAAAGTATCACAGGGTTCATTTTTCCAAGAGCAGATATCAAAACCCGTAAGCAAGATGGCATGATCATGGCGCTTTCCATTCTTCCCAACCAGAGCAGATTGCCATTGACAAAAGCTGTTCAGTGACTGGTCTGCATGGTGGTTAATCAGTAATCCACCCTGTAGATATTTCACAGACACAGAAATAAGATGCTTTCATCAGTACTTGAGTAAGGTGATTGAAAGAATAAGAGTTGGTTAGGGAAAAGGGAATTACTTTTTCATATTTGTTCTAAATAAACTTATGTATTCCCACGTTAACTGTCTGTGATGACCAATTCAGTTGCTGAGTGAATCTATTACAATTGTAAAATAAAATTGCATCGCTCCCCAGACACAGATACTTTTGAAGTCAGTGGTTGGAATTACGGTATACAAATATATTTGATTCCTGATAAAGCTGAACACCAAACCATTTTGAATCTTGTGATTAAAATGTTTGGAGATTTCTGTGGAGGAAAAGTATTATCCAAGTAGACCAACCCATCACAAATTTCTTTTCTTCAAAAGAGACTTTGTATTCTTTTGTCTCAGCACCCTTACCAAAAGCATCACCTCCACTCCCACCTTTTGTTACATGCTATCTTCAGTTTGGGACTTCTGACTCCTTCCCTCTGCTGATCATCACATCCTGGAAAGCCCAGTTCAAAATCTTTTTATTTATTTAAATACTTCTTAAGTAGATTTCTCATTCCAGCCATTTCAAGAAAATGCTGGAAATTGTTACGTTTTATCTTACTGGAAGCATTTCAAAGTTTCTAAAGAACATTTATATGAAATGAAGATTTTAGTGTCAAAACCTGAGAAGCAGTGAAATGCAGAAAGTGTGATTTTGGAGGTTTCTGTGATTTAATCTTCTTCTCATGCTTTATGTCTTAAGAAACCTCTAATGAAAGTTCACGTGCGTAACGTGGGAACACCCAAATCTCTCTGTGAACAGTAGCAAATGAAGTATACCACACAAAAATTCTGACACAACTTACAGGCTCTTGTTCCAAAAGAAGAAGGCTCACAATGATAATGTTTATATCACTTCCAATTGTTCCATCTTTAAACAGACTAGAGACCTGCAACAATTGTTGAAAAGGAAATATCATCTACATGTATATTTGTTTTTTTAATAGACTAAACATATGTATTGAGTTATTGCATTGGGCTTCAATTTCCAGCACAAATTAATGGAGTTATATACCTTGCAGGATTAATCCAAAAGAGCTTAACCCAGAAGAATTATGCCCCAAACTACTACACTTACTCAAAAAACTTGAAAACCTTCTATTGAATTCAATGGGCTTTGTTCTCTCCTTGGTCTCCTGGCTCAAGTGTAATCAAATTCAAAGTTCAAGTTTTGCAGTACAAAACTAAAGAGCAAAGCCACACAGGAAAACATATTTCTAGTTAAATTATATTATTTTCCCCAAAATAAATTTGTACTTTCTCAAAAATTTTTTTCTTTCAAGGCAAGACATCAGACAAACCAGACTAAGATTCATGATACCAAATGAAATGAAAGTTTCAATTTCAGAGTATCCATCTGTTTTGTACTACACAAGAATTATTTTAAAATTTAACATTTTAATTATTTTCCAAGTTTTTTTTTTTTTTACCCTACAGTACTGATGCCAGAGCTGTGATAATCTAGGCATGCATTTTTAAAGATCTTTTTGATGTAAGTAATACATTAGATGAGGTTTGAAGAAAGGCTTCTGTAAGGTGCCCCTGCTCTTTTTGGTACTACTATTTGTCTAATGGAAGATTCTACTCTGACCTAACAATATTCCAGAGGGAAAACAGTTACACCACATCTTACCATATTCATAACTGTTAAGATGTATGTTGTTACATTTTCCTTGCCGTGTTTCTCTAACATTTTTTTATCTGCCACAACAAGGGTTTCAACATTTAGACTTCCATTTTTCTGAATTTTAGCAGATGATCTTTTGAACCTTGCAGAAGTCCCATATTCATCTGAGCGAATGTATGTCTCTTCTGTGGGTGGCTTAGGTGCATCTAAAAGGAAATAAAACTCAGTTTTGGAAAGGGTTCAGATCACCCATGAACAGTTTAATCAGAAAATGAAGCATCACAGGTTTACAGCCTGAGATTATTTTTACAGTATGTGATTTAATACTTATGGCTAAGTTCTTGTATATTTTTTAATAAAGACCTGATTCACTTCTGAGGAAAGGATGGCTACAGGGAGAGAAGGAAATAGGAGAATGACATTCCTATGCAATAAACAGTTTTAAATAAGGAATTAATCTAATAAATTGGTAGCAACTGTGGCAAAAAATACATACAGAATTTTTAACAGAATATCTACATTTTTCCTGTCCTTTTGATAACTTCCTGAGGTGTTTGGCATGTGCTACTTACATAGCAGTTGGTAAAAAAAGTCCTTTCCACAATAAATGTCCACCATCAGTACAGAAAGTAGGCAGATATCACAAGTAAGATTCCTGCCAGCCCGCTATTGTGATCGACATTAGCCTTCTATGCAAATTTTCCACTGAGATTAAAACATATTTATTTAGTATAGGGAAATGTCAGGCAACAGCAAGGAGGGCTTGACAAGAGGATACGTGCATCCAGCCTGCACACCCCGATGCCAGGGTGCACTTTTTCCCTCTGTGCTTGTGTAGCATGGTCAATGGCACGCTTAGAGAATGGTCTCTACTCCATTGCTTCAGAAAGCCAGGAAGCGGGAAAAGAAATCTATGTCCTACATCCTCCTGTTATTCATAGCTTCTTTTGCATAAACCTACACTGCCTTTGCATCAATAATTAACTCAAAGGCCACTTTGACATACTACTTGGATAACAATAGGATTTTTTTTGACACAGGATGTAACATGACACAAGCGAGGGAGTCTCAGGTAATTAAAAAAATCCTGCCTGTGCCTCATCAGAAATTTACTCCAATGACAGAGCTAAAACAGATGCTACTTCCTTCCACGCCAAACTGGGAAATCAAGAATACCACAGAATGCACAACAGTGGTCTGCTTTCAAGAACTAAGTCACTCTGAACTGTATTTAACATTGCAAGTGACTGTGCTAGTAAGATTTTAAAATGTATCACTCATTATAAACAATTGTTCTTTACAAGCTCAAAGAAATTTTCTCTTCTGGAAGCACATGAAGACATGCCTTACCCAAGAGTGAAGCATTCAGTTCAAGGCACATCAATTTCCATGTACTATTTTGAAGGCAACACAACTTCAAGGCATTTGATTCATAAATCCATGAGCAGTCGAGTTTTGCTCTTGAATTAACTTCACTGCTACTAATACAACCTAAGCAGCAGCAATGTTTCAAGTATGATTTACTAACTACAGTCCATTAACTTCTCATGATCTAAAAAGATTTAGATTGTGAAGAAGAGTTTGAAAGATGATTAACTGGCTTCTCTAGTGCTCACAAATTGCCAGCATATGAAATTTTAAAAGATGGTGAGTAGGACAAGCTACTTTCATGACACTAAAAGTGGCAGTGTGCTCTTCCCTTTTACTGTTCAGCAAGCTTGGATTCATTCTTAGGTCAGGATAAATTAACCTTGACTAGGCAGTGTTAATAGCAGAGAACTGCCTTTCGTAGGACTGCATTGTGAATGCCTTTGCTCATTCAAGCTGAAATTTTCTATTCCAGGTGACCAGACTGGATTTTGCTGAAAATTTCAAACTGATATGACTCCAGATCTCAGAGCAAGACCAGGAAAGCAATGTAAAAATTAAAAATTAAAAAAAAAAAAAAAAGAAAGGAAGAAGATGAAAAAAAGTCCCAAATACTCATAGAAGGGGTGTTGCCTTTACCGGAGTGATCCGAGTGATATGTTTTCTTCTGTGTCTTATATTTGCCCCTACTCAATTAAACAATCACATGTGATTTTATTTGTAGGACTGCATTCATTCAGTGAACATGAGATCAATTTGTTTTATAGATTAGCCAAGGCCGGGTGTGGAAATAGGTTGCTATTTTTCAGAACTCCTCCTTCCTTTCTCTCAGAAGGTTACAGGTATGTACTGCATGAAGTGAAAGACCGCAGGATGTGAAAAGAAAGAGTTTCATGGTTAAGGTATTTAAATGCAACCTTGCTGAATTGGATCCTAACAGTGTGTCTGATGCTGAGTTCCTAAGCAATGATGGGTAAATCACATACTAAAATCATCACAGTTGGATGCTAACTGCATGTTCTTCATTTAACATAAACTCAGCTTGAATATGCAGCTAAAAAGTCATAGTTGTAACTGAAATATTGAATAAACAGATACACATATGCAATTACAGAAGCATATATTCTGATAAATATTTTAAAGAAAAACTCAGTTTATCGATTTGGTACCCAGAAGCAACACTTATTTTTGACCTCTCCTGTGTCTGTGAGTCCCATTTATAAGACAGGAGTAATGATAATATCTTCTCACATCCCAGAAGGTTATGAAAATGCAGTGCTTAAAATACACTCATTTATTATAGGGATAAGCACTGTGTAAAAGCTCGAGAGGACATGAATAATTCTGAAGTTGGACAAGCAGTAACAGGAGGTACAGTAAATAAGGTGCAAGACCATGGTGGACAATGCAAATAAAATAAAACACTGTAGAGTAGACGAGCTAACTTAGCACCGTTACCCTATGCTCTGAAGTAGGCAGCAGGAAAATCAGACAGGAGGGAAAGGTAGTATGTAATGAGGTAGTTTTGAACATTTGCATCAGTATGCAAATCATAGGTTGAATCATAGGCTTGTGCATCTGGCATTTGAAGTCTAACTTTCAAATCTAGGGTGAAGGATTTTTGAAGAAGCATTCAATTTTTGACAAGCAGTTTTCAGGCCTCAGATAGACCTGTGTCTCAGCCAGCCACCTTTCCCACTACCTTCTTTCTCATTCCTTCCCTTCTATTTGTTTTCTCTTTCTTCCTTACACACCTTTTGGAAAAGGAACCTCCTCATTTTCTCAGACTCAGGTAGGAAGTCAGAAGAATATAACTGTACTGAGACAATGTTTTCAATACTTGTGCAGTCCTGGAGACCCTCATTAAGAAACTCAGCTCAGAAGGAGACCAGCTTTCAAAAAGAATCAACTGAATGCTGTAAGTACAGATATAGGATCCAAGGGAGCTCTAAAATGTTCTGCAATTTGATGGCCTAATGAAGGACTTAGAATAGACCTTGGCAGGATAATATATTCCAATATGTTTTTAAGAGGTGGCTCCAAAATCTTATTTAAATAATTTACATAGGAGGTTCTTTTTGAAGATCTCAGTTCCTGAAAATTTCATTATCAAATGGTGAGTTCTGAAAAACTTATTCTCTGTTCTCTCAGAAATTAATTATTTGGAAGACTTTTTCCCCATCTCCAAGCCTAATTAGTTATATGTTCCCAAACTAACAAAAAGCAGCTCAAGGACTTGGCATCCATCACTGTGCAGAAGTGCTTACTGAAAACTACATCAATGTCAACAAAATCATGCAAGGGATCTTTTAATCTAGATAGGGAACAAGAAAACTAAATAGTGATTACATCAATTTAAAGGAATAATAAAGTTTCTCATATCTATTTCACTTTAGAAATGTATAATCTAAAATTATTGTGTCTCCATCACAAAGACGACCATGAACCACACCTCAGAATCCCCATACAGTCTCTAAGAGCCCTTATTTCAAACAAGGAGAGAAAGTTTCCTTACATACATTTCTTGCGACGCCCACAAAAATGTTGCTTTTGAAACCTTCCATGGTGGTAACCATTTGCTTGAGCACGGTACTTGTAGGAAGTGTGAATTCTGTGATGACCAAAAGAAAAGTATTTGGAATTGGACTCTACTGTGTACCGGTGCACCTTCTCTTCTGCAGTTCGTTTATATAATACATGAGGATGGTGGCCAGCAGGTGATGTGTAGTTGTGCTCCTGTGCTAGCCGCTGAGGTAATGGAGATATAAGGAACTCGATCTTCCGTGTCCTTATCAAACCTGACTAAAAAAAAGAAACAGCACCACAAATTAGAGAAAAGACTGTCAAGGTTCACAGTTGGAAGATGCTAGTTCTTAAAGTGATCTCCCTTCAAAGCCTAGACAGATTGAAATGTGCTCCTCTAAATCATATTTACTCAAGATATAATCTAGATAGTCTTCCCAATTAAAGTATGCATTGTTTCACTTTGGAGATGACCAGGTTTCACATTTGGTAACACACAAAATAAGAATGTTGTGGGACTGGCAGCATAGCATCTTCACACAGTACCATGAATAATTTCATATGCAATATTAAACCATTCTTCACAGTATAAATTTGTTTGTATGTGTGTTTGTGTACAGGGTATACAGTCTCACATAAAAAGAAAATGCTTTTGGAAAATGCAACTTCTAATAAATGCATACATTAGTAAAACAAAATATTTGAATTAAGATTCAGGTTATTTTCAAAAGAAGGTATTACCAGATGGGAACCCCAGACTCAAGGTGACTCTAAGTAGAAACGTAAGCACCTTATGGTACAGCCGCACAAAGTTGAAGCATCTGAACCTTTTAGTACTATCATTTAGTAATCAACTCCCTGCAATTCAATCATCATAAATGCAGTCTAAAATTTATGCCCTCCTACAAGAGAAAACTGATCAGTGAAAGCAAGTATCTGATTGTTTTCCTTCTTGGATCCCTGAAAGACAGAAGTAAGTATGGGAAAACTACACTGTAGTTTTCACATAGTATCTGTGCATAAAACTGCACATGTGATGAAGTGTTTCCAGGATCAGGGCCAGGGAAATGTGGGTGGCACTGAGGAAGTATTTCCATGCAGCTCATTAATCAGTTATGATTTTATTTCATTTCTTGGTTTTGTAAAACATGTTGTAATAAACACTCCTTTTTACCAAGTCAAAAACCAAGAAGTTTCATCAGGTAATTCTATTACATTATATATGTAATAATAGATACAGATTTTTGTTTTGGATCAGTGAGGCTCTACCGTGTGCCAACACCCTCCTGCCAAAATTGACATCCCACGAGGACTGCATATCTCTTATGCTTCAGAAAAATATATGCAGACAAAAAATATCAATTCAAATCATCTTGCCCAACATCTTAAGTCCTCCCAGATCATGATTCCACCTCCTTCCTCAAAAAGTATTTTTTGAAAATGTACGAAATGTATGTATCACCTATTCCCTTCTGAAATGGATGCTTTTCTTTAGCCTAACCTCCTAGGACCGGAATGCCAAGAGTATCAGAAGGAGAGTGGTTTGAATGCCTAATGTAAGCATTGTATTTCATAAGGATTTGTGGAATTTTCTGCACTTTCGGAACTGTGTCCCATGAGGAAAACGCAACAGAAAATGAAAAGCAAGTGAAAATAGAAAGTTACATATGAAATCTTCATAGCTTTACCTGTTTACTAAGCTAATGCTAAAACTAACTTTAAGTCTATTCCAGCTGAAAATATTTATCAGAGATATACAGGTCCTCAACAGTCTATAGTCCTACACTATGCCCTTTTCATGGAAATTCACTTCTGTCTTTCCAAATCAAAGGTAGCTTTGCAGTACTCCCCAATATAAGCATCTGTCACAGGGGCCTAATAATAGCGCTCATAAAATCATACTGTGATCTTAACTTTGACAACAGAAGAGATTCCATATTATGAACTGGGAGGGTCTAATTGCCTCCTGAAAAATGATATAAAAACAAACATAGATGATATTCTGATTAACAATTTGCCCCCTCTCCTTTCTTCAACATGAGTTCAAAATTACATATCTCAGTCTATATCTGCTTAACATTCTAAATGAAAGTTAAAATTGCCTCTGTCGATAAGAGACAGGCTTTAAATAATTGACACAAATTTAACTTGCCTGCAATAAGTTGGCATATTTCAAATGTCAGATCACATTTGGTCACGGCAAAGTACTTTCCTGTAGGGAAGAAGACTAATATTTTAATCCTTCTGATGTGTGTCATCACACAATTTAAAAGTGGTTCTGAGAGGCAATCTTTACCTACTAGAGTGCACTCATAATTGGGCACTGCTAATTTTTTTTTTTTTTCAGCTGGAAAACAGAAATGTAGTGAATCTGTTTTTTATTTCCCCATTTTAAAGGTTTCCACATCTGAAATTATTCCTGTAGGATTCATTTTGTAAATGATTCAAACCATATGGAACAAAGGCTTTTCTACATTTTCCTGTAAGACATTGTCCCTGATGTACACCAAGTTTCAGCCTCAAATGTAATTTCTATATTTAACATT
>NW_009620263.1:0-25332 GCF_000690535.1 Cariama cristata
TGCCTATAGAAGACTAGGTACAGGAAATAGCTTTCTTTAAAAACTTTGTAGACTCTTGCCTTAAGGCTGTGCCTTTGTGCAGTAGCACTGTTAGGGTCAGTCTCAGGTGTATATTTCTCTGTAGGATGTGTGGAAATTTATGATGCCCAAGAACCATAGAGTGGTTTGGGTTGGAAGGGACCTAAAAACCCTCCTGCCATGGGCAGGGACACCTTCCACCAGACCAGGTTGCTCAAAGCCTCA
Source organism: Cariama cristata (assembly GCF_000690535.1). Classification (NCBI taxonomy): domain Eukaryota; kingdom Metazoa; phylum Chordata; class Aves; order Cariamiformes; family Cariamidae; genus Cariama; species Cariama cristata. Next base: position 244 of record NW_009620263.1, read on the forward strand.
TCCAACCTGGTCTTGAATGCTTCCAGGGATGAGGCAGCCACAACTTCTCTGGGAAACCTGTTCCACTGCCTCACCACCCTCACAGTGAAGAATTTCTTCCTAATAACTGCCTAAATCTTCCCTCTTCCAGTTTAAAGCCATTGCCCCTTGTCCTGTCCCTACCTGCCCTTGTCAAAAGTCCCTCCCCAGCTTTCTTGTCGGCCCCTTTAGGTACTGGAAGGCTGCTCTAAGGTCTCCTTGGAGCCTTCCCTTCTCCAGGCTGAACAACCCCAACTCTCTCAGCCTGTCTTCATAGGAGAGGTGCTCCAGCCCTTGGATCATCTTCATGACCTCCTCTGGACTCACTCCAACAGGTCCGTTTGAAGCCCATCTTAAATTCTTGTGAATGCTTTGTATAAATGTATTTGGGAGGATTGGGGCTGCATCTGGCAAGTGTTTTTCAAGATTCTTGTACTAATTAATTCTTTTTATTACTGTCTCTTTTAAGTTGGTCAGATACATATTTATTGCAACCAAAACATCTTTGAGTTGGGAATTAGTTCAGGGAATCATCTGTTTACTCACACTTCTAACATCTCATGGTCACTTTTTTTTGTGCCTTAAGCCTAAAATGCATATGTTTGCAACTGTTTTGAGTTTTTGAGATGGTCCTGAAAGAGTAGTCATCTTCACAGTCTCAAAGCTTTTGCTTTATTTCATCTCTTGTAACTGTTTTATTTTGCCTGCTCTGCTCGAGACATATGGTGTGTATACTGCAAGTGCTTTAAAGCAAGTTTTTAATGTTCTTTGCTCTTCAGAGCTTCTAATACAGACTTTGTCACAGTTACTTTCTTAAAAATACTGTACTGCTGTATACCATGGTAGGCTGTACTAATTCATTTTATTGAGTAGTTCATTGTTAATGAGGAGCTTGTCTTTTGTGGAAAGTCTTGATTGAAAGTCTTCAGCTGGCACTCAGTAAGATGGTCTCTCTTAGAATATGTAATATAAGAGAGGGAAAAAAATGTACGTGCTTACTAACCTTAAGTTTGTAGGCTTCGCTTTTCTGTGCCAGCAGTTCTTAGACAGATTCATTTAGTCACCCTTAGAACTACTTCGACAGTTCTTTCAAATCAATTATTATTATTAATTATTATTTCCTTTCTGTGTTCCTCAGATCTCTCTGGTTCATAATTTATGAAGGAAATATTCTCATAATATCTTAATAGTTTAAATTTTGTAAGAGAACAGACCTATATCCGTATGGTTGCATATATATGCACTGTATGTATATGTAATATGATTTTTAACATCTCAGCAATGATTTGGAGTGTCTCTATAGAACATTTTGAGTTATATCGGTGTTCAACTTGAAAATATATACCAAAAGCTTTTGTAACATGCCAAGAGGGTGGTTGGGAACAGAGCTTGTTGCAGGTTCCCGTTGGGGCTGTTAGACTTGCTTTGTTCATTAACTAGGCTGAAGCTGAGTGAACACTGGAGTGAGGCAGACCAGGTGAGTGGCACTGGAGATGACCTTTCTTCATAAAGCAGAGCTTCGTCTGCCTCTCTTGCCATCGTCTCTGTTCTGTGTCTGTCGTGTTTTTGAGTTATCACCGATGACCTTTATTAGGTGATGACCCTTTGCAGTCCATATTATTTAAGAGAGTATTTAAAAGATTTTGTTACTTAAGCCTTGCTGGTTTGAACTAATGGTGGAGGTGTCAGTTGACACACTGTACTGTACTGCAGATTCCTTAACTACTTAATTCCTACCCGAACAGAAAATTTGGAGACAAGTTGTGTTGAAAGAGACTTTTGTCAAGCAACAGCAACAAAAGTCTGCCCCAGAATAAGATTGTTTTAATACTTTCCTTTTGATTTATTTGATTTAGATCTATTTAGTAATACATACATGTGAAACTCTTTTATTGTTCTAAATGATGACTAAAAACTGTTTTGAAAACTTGTTCTTAAATTATCAACCCAGTGACCAAAATTTTATCAGCTGCATTACTGAGCTGTAGAAATCTTTATATAAACCAGTTAGTTGTAAATAAACACACTTAAGCATGAATCAAATAAATTGTAAGTAAACATACTCTCATATATATATGAGAAATCCTTAGTAAAACTTTTAACTTGGCTTTTTATTTATTTAATACAGCAACTTTAGCATTGTTTTTTCTGTATTTGTTTAAGTCTACCCAAGATCAGCTTGACATGTGTTTCAAAGATCTTTTGGCTCCTAGTAAATACAAGATACGTAAATACCTAAAAATAAAGAACTGTATCTGTAAGGTTTATAAATATGTAACAGATGAGCAAAAAGTGGTGTCAAACTTAGCGTAGACTTATCCTTTGTTTCAGATCAACTTCCAGCTGATGAGAATTAACCTTTCTTCTGGAAAGCACAAATACAGAATTTGAGTATAATTGATTGTTTAAATCAAGGTTTCATCCTTTCAGATTTAAGTTAGAATTGATGGGTTTGTTTATTTTGGTATAAGTCAATCCGCTTTAACTGAAGGTGTGAGCTTATTTTTCTGAACCCTGGAAGTCAGATTGGTAGATTCCTTGTTGCTCAAGAGAAATGGATTGAGAAATGTCTTAGTAGATGTTCTCCTGCTGTAGCTCTGGGCCTTGAGGGGGGAGCACGCACATCAGATACAACTTTTAACTAGCGCAGAGTGGCTGGTAGCCAGTTAGTCAGATGGAGATGTGTATTGGGTTTTCCTCCTTCCTTGCCTGCCTGCCTCCCTCCCTCTGCAAATGCTTCTGCCAGCTTCTGTTCACGGTTGGGATGTTCGTTCTTTTGCTGCTGTTACAACTGAAAGGGAGGGCCTTTGGAAGTGTATTTTAGTCTTAGAGTAGTGATCAAATAACACGTTTGTAGATTACTGGCTGCCTGTGCAGATTCAGGTGATGCTTCTCTTCAGTGTGTGTGCGTATATGTAGGGATTATATGCATGTATCAATAATGATGTATTCAGAAGTCCTCATTATAATAATATTGTTTTTATGAGGTGGTCTTTAGAGAAACAATGAAAAAGGGAAGGCTAATGATTGTCAGGGATAAAACTGGTATTTTCTCTAGTCACGCTAAAAGCTCTCTGTAGCTTGGTAGAAGCTAGGGGCTTGTGGCACCAGCTTTTGGTTGGAATTCTCTCGCCTTTTTTATATGAGGTTAGAATTGACCTTCAGCGTCCCTCTTGGCTCCTAGTATTAATCCATTTGTGGAAGTGATCATGAAGTAATAGCTGTTAGAGCCTAACAGAGAACTTATAATAGGAAAACAAATTAAATGTCAACAATTATGAAAGACTTTAAATTTTGACCCTGCCTTTGAAGGCATTGCATAAATGTAATAACTTATTGTCTGTGAATAACATGGAGGAACACAAAACGTACTGAGATGCCTGTATGATGCCTAGAATTAGAGATAGCCATAGAGCATACTGACAATATGTCGTTTTATTCTTCTAAAATATGTTAACCAGGTTATAGTTAAAAGAATTTAAAATGTATCATTCTGAGCTATTTGTAACTGTTTAAGTTCTGTGGGAGTCACTTTTACAGAAAACATGTGGTTATATACTGTAAAAGATGGGTTTTGTATTTTCTTTATGCATCAATCTTTTGTGCTGTGTTTCAAAGCAAATAGTAACAGACGGAGGTTTGCTTTTGATGCAACACAGCATTTGAAACTCTAGTATTCTGAAAAGGATATGTATTATTGAAAGACTTTAGCATGGAAGTTTTTTGTTTTCAGTATAAAGTTGCATTAGGATAATATTTTTTTATCATGCTGTTAGAGATCAAAGTATTAGTGTAGTAAATAATCCTCTTTGTCTAACGTATCTCAGTATATAGTGCTAGCTTGCATACTGTGCTCCTTACTTCAGGAGGAACCAAGAATTGGTTGTGGGCTGTCTGCCAGTAGGACAACAGTTTGTCTCTCCATGTGGGAAGAGCATCTTTTGCTAGCAGAAAATGATATTATACCATTGCCAGGAGTCAGCTCCACCTTTGCCATTATACCATTGCCAGCAGTCAGTGACAGCTCCTTAATTATTGCTTTTGTCTGTAACAATTTATCCTGTGTAGAGAGTGTGTCCTTTCTTAAAATCATTCAGTAATGATCCTGTGACTTTTATAGTGTCTATACTTAACGTTTATTGCCAAGACAAGCAAATGCGATGTGTGTGTGTGTAAGGTTTGCCATATCTTTGTATGCATTTTATATATATATATATGCACATGCAAGCATCTAAACTGGCATGTTGAGAATGGAAGGTAAATTCTTCTCCAACTGTTGTTGGCCTTGCATGACTGACATACTTGCGCTAGCATCCTCAAGAAAATATACTTAGAAGTGCAACCAACTAAGCATAGATAATGGACCACTGAAAATGCATGTGTTAGTGTGTAGTTTCCTACAAGAAGATGCTAGTTCCACGTCGGTTGTTTTTCTTTGCAGATATGCTGCAATAAATGCATAGTAGGGAGGAATTGTATAAAAAAAAAATATCAGTGTAAATAAGGACATTTAATATGAAACAATGAATTTCTTTTAAGGTAACAGTCTGTTAATATTTTTATAGCACAGGATAACATAAAAACATAAACAGACTTTAGAGTTCAAGCGAAGTTTGCCAATCTGCGTTGATATTAAATGCAAGACATTTTGTCTAGCCAAGATCACCCAGTGAGCCTTGTGTAGCTTTTAAAAAATATCTTTAACTTTCAGAGTACTTTGGATGCACAAATGTTAAGAAAAGGCTGTTAGGTAAATCAATACGTGTTTTACATTTTGTCTGAAACAGTGTTGTTTAACTGCTGGTTTGAGATAACTGTAAGGTGGAGGAGCTCAGTTGGCTGTCTCATGAACTGTTCTTAATGAGCGTTATATTATTTTCCCCTCTTGTTTTTCTAGGCTGTTCAATTAACCCCTAGACGATGGCTGAACCTGCAGGAGTACCAAAGCAAAAAAATAATGGCAGACCATGGGGTTACAGTTCAGAGATTCTTTGTAGCTGATTCTGCAAATGATGCCCTGGAGGCTGCTCAGAGACTAAGTAAGTTGACTGATAATGGGAGGAATCTGCTTCACCAGATAGCAATCTGGAAAATAAATTGCTTTCTAATAAGTTGTACACAGTCTTCAAATTGATGCTTCTTGAAAAGGTTTGATGTATTTTCCAGACCATTAACATATGCTTAATTTCATACGTGAGCAACAGTTTATAACAGCAATATTTAAAACTTCATTTCTAAAATGTTTTGTATGCAGCATGTAACATGAAGTCTTTAATTAACATTATTTATGTAATTTTGAATAATTTAGAATAACATCATGAAAGGTTGCTGAGGAAAATTATTTGTTGTTGTGTACTTGATATAATTTAAGGAACTGAAGTAAATGAACTTCTGTAAAACAAAAATTTGCTCTGTTAAAAAGCAAAAGAAGAAAAAGGTTGTGGACTGTCCATTTTAAAACATATTCAGAACCCAGCTGGACACAGTCCGCTTTAGCTGACCCTGCTTTGAGCTGATGGGTTGGACTAGGTGATATCCAGAGATCATTGCAACCTCAACTGTTCTGTGATTCGATGAAGAAGTAAAATATGTACGAGAGAATTATATACATGTATATTTGTTTACATGTATGTGTATCCATACAGAGGATGAAAAAAAAAAAGGGGGGGGGGAATTGAGTTACCTACCATCACAAAGGATTTGACAGTGGCTGGGAGAGAAGACCATGCTTCCGGAACTTCATTTTGGTTCTCTGACAACATCTTATGTTCACCACACTAAAATGAGGATGATAAAGTGGGTCAGAAATTAGTTTATTAATACCTTTTCTCTCAAAAGGGAATGCACTGAAGTATGTTTGTCACTCAATTCTAACTCTGAAAGAAGTTTTCTACTTTTCAAATGTAATAGTAGTTTGCATAGTTTTTCTCTTTTCATTTAGCTTTTGTTAATATTAATATATCACTCATCAGAATGCCAGAGGCCAGACATTATTGTAGTGTAATTATGTAGTAACAGGAAGGTTTTTTGTTTTATGCTTTACATAATGCACAAACCACTTAATTAAATGCATTTCAGTTTTGCACACTGGAAAGTAAATTAACACAACTTACTCATATCAAAGATCTCGTCAGACCTCAAGTAGCTGAATAGCATTAGCATAATGGCTTGCTAAATCTCTGTAACTTTATTAAGGTGATAAATTTTTCAGTAATCAAAACCTTCTTATGACAACCAGTATATATGAAAATTTATTTGAAACAAAAACATTAAATGCAACTATTATGGTCATTTGGCAGTGTAAAATGAAAAATGCTGATATATAGCAAAGTGCCTAAAATTGGAGGGTTTCCTCATGTCTGGATGTCTGAGAAAATCAAGAAATGTTAACTGAAGCTGTGACAGGTTTTTCCACAAATCTTACAGCACTCAAACTCTCCTCTTCATGATTGAACTCATAAATGGATTGGTCTATCCAATAATTTTTACTATTCTCGATCTCTATAACTATTTGGAGAAATAAATTACTCCATTAAAGGCACTGAACCTCTTCTGGTTTATGATTGCAGATTTATTTTAAATAACCTCTGTAGCTTGCTTGCTTTGCAAATCACAGAAATACTGGTCTATAAAAAAAAAAAAACTGTTGAAATTTAAATTATCAAAAGTAAAATCTAAACCTAAAAATCATTTGCTAATGAAACTTTATCAGGTAAATTGTATGTATTTTAACTGCATTCGCTTGTTAACACTTCAAAAGTTTTAAGTCACTGGTACTTGTCTTCATTTTATGGAATTGCATTCAACCATGCTGCATTACTGGGCATTAAAGAATTGTGGCTTATAGTGTGGAAACTATTTCATGTTGAAATGATTGGCACTCCATTGGTCCACTAAACAATTAACAACATCCTCGTAATCATTCTGATAGCGTGCTGTCGTATTTGTAACGTGTACTTTGAAAACCAAACATCAAGAACGCAAGTTTTGCTACTGTGGTCGTTGTTGTTCCAAGATTTTGTTGGATTTATCTTTATGTTCATTCAGAATAGTAGTATCTCTGTCAGTCAGGTTTAGCTGCACAATTTGATATGGACTGCCATCTTCTCATCTTCTGAACATGCAACCACACAAGGTAAAAAGTAATGAGCAAAACAAAAAGCTTCAGCCTACAAGAAGCACAAAATCTTCCAAAATAAAATAACCAATGGCGGCAACTTTGGGATGTTCTTGATAGACAGGCATTCTGCAGTAGAAGATGGTGAAAGGAGAGGCCGATCACCCCTCCCGAGTCCTGCTCAAAAATCTGGTGTTTCAGATACTGTATGCCACATTGCAGCTGTCCTTAACTTTTGCTTCTACAAACAAGGAAGGATGCTTGCCAACGCATTTTTAAGGTAAAAATAGAATAAAATGATCAAAACTTGAAAGTCAAAGGTACAGTATTTTTCCTGTGAAAGGAGGTTCTTTCTATAGACCTGTCATCATGAATACAGGAGAAACAATAATTTTCCTTGATAATCTTACATCACTCACATAGGTCTTTGTGTGTGATAAAGGGATACAAATAAAGGGATAGAAATTCCTGGCATGGAAGTCTTTATGAAGTCTGGTATTCACAAATTAATTTCACAGATTGACCAAGTACTATGTGCTTGACAGAGCTGTCTGTATTACTGCAGTGCCTGTGGTCACCAGTTTTGCTATTGTTGGATTTCCCATTGATGCAATTGAAAGAGATGGGATTAGATAATTTTTGCTGCTGTCTTCACTTGTCAGGAAGGTGTTAATGCATGTGTTCTTGAAAGGGTTTGCCTTTATCCAGTATCAGCAGTTTTGTTATAGTTTGCTCATTTCCTCTGTAGCGTGCTGTATTTTTATTAATATGTACACTGAATACACTGAATGTTAATTTTCTCAAAGATTTTGAAAACTTACCAACAGCACAAAAGGCAGTCTACAAGGAATTTTTAGTGGAATTAAAGGATTTTTTTTCTTTCTTCTAAGATAAGAATGGCAGATGTGAAGAAAATTAAAATGACATCACTAATAATGACTTCAAAAGAAGCTGTATACAATAAGGAATACAGAATTAGGCCCCCAGGAATTCATTGCCTTCTACATACTAAGCAATTTTCAGGTGTAACTCTTGCAGAGAAGGTGATATTTACAGAATACCAAGAAATGCAGTTGCAAACAGTTTTATGTTTCATGTTAAAATTCCTAGGTTTTCAAGAGAGGAAAGAAAAAAATGTTGTGCTGTTTTGCTGCAACAGTATGGCATTGCTTGATCTGCCATCTGAAGAAACACAACATGTAAACAAGTTCTTACAGTTCTCACGCAGCTATTTAACAGAATGAAGTGAAATATTTGGGAGCTGAGTTTTTATCCGAAATGTAAGATCATCTGGCTGTTCCTGCATTAACTCACAAGTCTTCTGATCTGATTCTCACTTAATGCAGTGGTACATTAAGGGCTTGTTCAGCCAGAGAAGGCATTTCTCTTCTTGCAATTTCTTTTCCTCGTACTGTAGTACCGATATAAGGAAAATATGTTTATATATGCATACGTATGCCCACACTATCAGGGTGCGTGCATTTTCTTTGCTTGTGTTGGGCAGATGCACTGTGCATCGTTTCAGGGTCCATCATTTTCTCTTGCCTTCTCCACTAGAGGCCCTTAAGTCTGCTTCAGCTCCTGCACTGTTCTTAATAACTTCTCCATCAGGCAGAACATAAAGGGAACCATCATTTTAAACTAGTAGGTGGACAAAGCTGAGAGGGATTATAATTATGCTGGAGGGTGTTACTATGTACTGTCAATTGGCTCTTTGAATCAGTAGAGAACTTACAGAGGTGGTTGAAAATGCTGACAATCCTAAATCGATGCTGGAAGCTTGGCATGCGTTTTAACAAAAGCAATAGAGTGCTGCTTGTTGCCACTTAGAGTGTTTCATTACATTTAGGAATCAGTCAGGTGCAGTGTTCACACTCTATCACAGAGAAATGCAATTGAATTGAGTGCAAGGCTTTTATTCACTCTTCTTTAAAAAAATGTATAACAAAATACAGTCTCTGCATGTCCTCTTTCTGTTGCATTATGCATGAGGGAACTCATAAAATTCGGCTTTGGACTGAAGGCATGCTTTTTGTATCAGGCTGGAGAGGTAAACATGTATTTTATAAAGAACAGAAGAGGTTTATTGAAGCCTCTTTCCATGAGGTCATTTACCTGTCACCTATTATTCACCATTTTTTAGAATATTGAAAGAGTTCTCAGTCATGTGATCACCAGTCTCCTTCCTGTCTCAGCCTGCTGGGTTTTTTCCTTTGGCTATGTTTATTTTAGATGGAAAACTGCATTTTTAGATGTTGTTTTAGATCCCATATCTGATATTTCATCTCTCCAATACAAGTTGGGAAAACCACTTGAAAGCAATTCATGTTTAGAAGGGATCAAAAATTGATCTTTAGCTTGGTAATGTCCTTTTTGTATAGATTATGAAGAAATTGTTGGTGATAACGCTGTCTGCATTTAGTCTAAGCTTTTGTGTTGGGAAAAACGAAAGATCTGTGAATGTGATGTTTCTGAGGATATTAGAAGTGTCAATTTAGATATTTTTTTGTTATACCAGGAGGAGCTTTTCTATGAGTATCCTGTACAGACCAGCCTTGTGTTGTTAAAGTTGTGTTTAAGTGACTTAATTTACTCCTCAGTCTTTGAGTTTGTTGGCTGCTTAGCTGATCTTTTTCTACTGTCCTCACGTGGTTTGCTTACATGATGTAATTCCTTTTCTTCTTCCCTCCGTCAGGATAGGTAGGAGAGGAATTGCCTCCTTCAGCATTTCTGTGATTTCCATATTTCTTTCCATTGTATGGTTCACTGTGTACTAATAGTTTTTCACCTGTGCATAATGAGTTATTTCTCAAAAAAACCTATGTACTTAGTGGTTATAACTAGTTATTTTTTAGAACCCCTCGGATTATGCTTCTCTGCATATGTTGAAAAAAATCACGTGTTGCTCAAATAGTGTTCTGTGGAGCTGCTACACAGAAAACTTGCTCACTGTTAAGGAACAGCTCTCGCATAAGTCCTCTTATTTTCTCTGACAGCTTTTATTAAAGTTCCTTATACTTAAATTATGGCTTTCTGAAACTATCCTTTCAGGCAAAATAATGCTATAAGTTATTGACTAATGTGATTCTATTCTCAAATAGGGAGGTATTTAGAGAACAACCTTTTAAATTTAATAGAAATCTAGTGGTGGATGAGTTGCCTTTGGACCACGTTCAGCATTATTGAACATGAGTATTTCTCTATTCTGTTTAGCAGATTTGCAGTTAATGGATTTTGCCTTGTTTGAGTGGTGAAATCAAAGACTAGAGCAAATCTACATTTTCCTGCAACTTCTCAGTAATAGGAAATACCTGTTAATACTCTGTTACTCCCAGTCTTCATAGGCACATTTTGAATGCATCCATTTCAAACTCCACAAAATTTGCCATCGTCTGTGGCTTTAATAGCTTTCTGTCCCTTGTTCAATTTCCTATTGTCTTAGAGCCCTTTCCTTGTTGTATGTTTTCTCTTGTTTCTTCCCAGTGCCATCTTCCACCTTTTGAGTTCTGATTGAGAAAAGCCTCTTCCTTATTTGAGCTAAACAGTCAGTTATATCTTACCCTACTTACAACAAATATTTAGCAGTTGTGTACTAAAGCCACTGTATGTTGGTGTGCATACTTTTTTTATTTTGCTTGATGAAGTGTTTTGCTTAGACCACCATTTACTTGACATAGTGGTCATAGAAATTAATGTTTCTGTGTATGATCAGAAAAAAAAAGATTGAGAGTTCAAGTAATATTTTTTCTATATTTGACCACTTGGAAATGGTTTTATTTTTGGAAAAATTTTCCAAATTTAATTGTTGTGCCAACAATTAAAAAAATCTCACTCATGTCTGAAAACGATGAAAATAATAAACTAGAGTAAAAGTTATGAAGAGAGCACCTTGTTTGGTACAGTTACTTAAAGTCATTTTTTCTGGGAGGTTTAATAATCAATACGTCAGTGATCCAATTTGTTTACCCTATCTACTGGATGAAAAAATCAGTCCAAAAATCAGAGGAGTTAGAGGTGTTAAAGGGCTGTGTTCACTGAAACCGGCTTTACTAGGGATTTTGTTAGAAAGTCACAGCAGATTTGCTGTAATATAGCTGCAGTGCAAACCCGGAGTATAGTACCTATTCAATAGTAGCTCTTTTTATGAACATTTTTCATTTCCTCTCAGGTTGCTTTTGGGTGCTTTAACTTAATCTGTCTTGGAAGCTAAACCACACAAAGGCACAATTAAGGTGGAATTAGGGTTCCCATTTGAGGATTTCATACACAATGGCTGTTAGCGCTGCTGTGTGGCAGGACCTTTCTCCCTGGACATGAGCCCTGAAACACTACTGCTTTCTCCTCTTTGTGTACTGTGTTCTGTTTGGCTGGTTTTGAATCTTGTAATTCGTGCTTGTTCACCCTCCCCTTTGCTTCCCTCCTTCCTCGTGTGTTTCATGCTAAGAAACTTTATTTCATGGAGGTTGCTGAGACATGGCGAAATTTTAAGCACAGCAGTATTTAAACAGTGCATTATCCTTGGTAAACCCTGCAAGGGGTCTCTGACTTAGCTTTATTGTGTGCCTTGTTCCCCCTCTTCAGCTTGGCAACATTTTTCCACATAAGCCCTTGGCACCTGTGTGAAAAACGGGCAGCTGTCTAACACCATGCACGTTTGTTGGTAATGGCCACATGTGTTGCATCCTGCATGCCAGAAAAACAGAAAAACTTCCAGCTTCCCTAACTGTGATTTTGAGTTTTATTCTTTTTGAAATAAAATTAATAAAAGATTTTGTTAAAGCTTACCACTGAGTATTGCGTTGTTTCGATTGAACCTTTCTGTTTCAAGTTAAATTACAAATTGATGCTTTTTTAATATTTTAGATATGGAAATTCTTCGAAGGACCCTGCATCTCTTGAGGAATTACAGAAATAGTTAATTTAAAATGCATTTACATGAAAAACAAACCTGTTTTGTTTTTCTTATCTGTTCCCTTTGTTAGAAAATTACGTGCTGTATATGAGTCAGTGAATGCAAGCTTGAGACTGCTTACAATAGTTGGGTATTTTGTAACCGTTCTTTGTCACCAAATGTCTTCATATTCAATAGATTTATAGTAATATGAGTAATGGCTAGGGGGCTAACAAATCAAAATCTCATTTCAGATGTTTGACACTAATGTTGTGCTGACTTATTGTTCTCTGTGTTGGATTTCTGATCAAATTACCAAAATAGCTACTTGGAAGTAACAACACAAAGTAAAAAATACTCTAGAAATGAGGTACTGAATTTTATATTTAATGTATGGCATAGAAAGCAGTCATTTACAAATTTCAGTAGTGTTAAATATATTAGTGGATTTTTGTTTATAAAAGAAGGAGGTGACAGAAGCCATAGCTCTTGATTCAGGAATTTTAACAGGTGGTAAAAAAAAAAAAAAGGCAAAATTTCACAAGGAAGGTACAAGGTGACTGCTGGTATTTATTCCAGACTTGTCATACCATATTTTATAGTTCTTCAAGGTAGTTTTGCAGCTGCAGAACAATAACCAGATGCGTAATTGAGAAGCAGCTGCATGAAATTTTCATTTTTTTATGCATAAAATCAGAACCATTAGACAGACTTTATGTATAAGGTATGAAACACTAAACAACATTGTTTTCTCTGCAGTACTAGCAGCTGTGTAAAGGAGAGAAATCACACCTTCTCCACTCTCTAGATGCCCATCTGCTTCTAAATATTTGGGGGCCGATTACTGAAGCTGAATTTCTTTTCTGTTTTTTATTTTTCCTTGTTTGTTACTCTGCCTTGTGTTGGAATGTATGTGATAAGCATTTGCTTTAGTTTTAATTTGTAAAACCCTGGTGTAAAAATCCATCTGTGACACTAAATAGTGATTTTTTTAATTTTTTTTTTTTTTTTTCCAAATCACCTGTATTTATAGCTTCTATTTTTCTCTGAATGCCACAGTGTATCCCCTTCTGGGAATGTCTGTTCCTGATGGAAGATAAATGAGTTGTGCTGGTTTTTTAGGTTCCTGCCATCACTGACTGCATGTGTTTCAAGGCAGAACTGAATCCAGATTTTTCATTTGATATAAACTACAGCACTGTTGAAAGAAATACCAGCTTGTTTGAACAATCATTAAATTGGCACTTGTATTTTAACAAATTATATCGGGCAAGGTATAAAAAAATGGTTATTGTCCAGAAGGCATGGGTCACTTCCACTTGAGAATTCTTCTCTTATTTCCTGTGAAGCCTGATGATTGTATATATTTAAAAGAAATCTGTGTGTTGATAGTTACTATAGCTCAGCACATTTTTGGTAACAAATACTACAAATATTGTGGATTTAACTTCTGATGGAAAAGATCAGATTCTCAGCTGGCAGTCTGTAGTTTTTCCTCCCTGGGCCTCATTACCATGGCTATATTGGTGGTGTGATCTTTGGAGTGACTGTGATCAGAAGAATCTCACTTCTTCATGGTATAAACCCTCAGCAGGAGACATGGTTTAGGTATTAATTTTGAAATAGCGTTTATTAGTTAGAAACTTGAAATGATATGACAAAACTTCTGAGGTTGATGGGTCTGCACTATTTGGTACTGCATCTTCTGTGTGATCAGTCTCGGTATGTAATCCCTTGTATAAGAGTGTCAAATACATAATTGACGTTTATGTCTGTAAAATGTGGGGTGCGGGGTTTTTAATTTAAACTTTTAAATGGAAGTACTAGTAGCAAAATCATGTTGAATTGAATTAATATACAGTCTAAGAGCAGAATGATGGCAATCTAGAAACAAGGATAGTTTATAATTGGCCCCTTTTGTAGTGTCTTGTTAGGTCCTTACTAGCAGAACTCTTTCATGAGGTCAGTAGTTTGGTAGTAATTTCTTCAAAGAAATATATAATCTGTTCCCTCCTCCATGCTGTGAACTCTTTATCCTTGAAACTGGTTTTATTTGAGGCTGCAGTTTCAACTGCAAAGGGGTCAAATATGACATTAGCTGTGGTTGCCCCCTCATCACTCTTAGATGTGTGGAGAGACTTTTTGTTTTATAGTCAGGCCTCAGATAATTGGCATGGTAAAGAACAGGAGGAACTGGGCTACATTTAAAGAGAATAAAATTGGGAAACTTTAGAAACAGTAAAGTTTTGAGTAGTGATAAGTTCCTTCAAATTAATGGTTAAACTTACACTGAAAAAACATCTCTCAGATTCTTTTCTTTAACTGAATTCTGAATTATTGCTCCATCTCTTACCATTTCTTTTGTTGAGTGTTTAAAACACCAGTTCTGGTTATTGCCCTACCTTGATACTGTTGTAATTTCCCTGATCTCCCGTAGTGTATCCCAGGTGATGCAGGGTACAACGGGAAGGTACTAGTGTTAGATAAACACTTTCTGTTTATAATTCAATTGGGAAAGTTGCATTTTTTTTTTAATCTGTCAATTGTTTCTGTGAAATTTGTTATGCCTTTTGTCTTTATGGAATAGGTGGTGGTTTAGGATGGGCTGTGATTGATGTGTAAGGATATTAGCTTGTACATTTGCTATAAAAGCACATCATTTTGAACCAAGCCAGAAATCTTCTCTCACAGCTGGCCTTTCAACTTGTATAAAGCTCACAGCACACAGCCTCCATACTGTGATTTCCTTCCTCTCTTTTCCTCCCTCAGCCTCCTCCAGACTATGAAGTAATCTTAACTGGTATTTTGCAAAGGTTAGTATGACTTACAAGATTTTGTTTTATCTTTAAAGATGGGAGCAATTTACAGGCTGATATTCTGAATACATCAGCAATTGAGAAGTGTGATCATAAGACGATGTGATTATTTTGGGTTTTTTTTTTTGGTAGATAATCTCTACGTAAAGTGGTAGAGCAGTTTTTGAAGCTGAGGATGTTCTGACATTTCATTAATCTGCTACTTCATATTTGAGAAAGTGCTGTGAATTTAAAATATGTTTATCTACATTTCTTCAAATATTTGCAGTTTAAGAAAAGTAAAATATTTCAACACACTTATGAATATGAAATGTGTCTTTGTAACCCTGCTGGGTTCAATTGGGAGATAGTATCTGACTTCCTGCATCACAGTATCTTTTAAATGAGGCTCTAACCCTTGAGAATGTCATCACAAAAAACATTTGGTGAGAATCATGTTCAGTTCAGTTCCAGAAGTTAGCTATGCTCTTATTTTAAGTGATTTTTGTTTTATTAAGAAAAATCTGAAGTTGACAGTTTTACCTATACGTGATATACTCTACCCTGTCCTACAGTTAAAGTTAGCTATTGTTTCTTGCGTCACTGTGAAGTAGAACCGTTTTTCTTGTGCCTCCCCTGGGCTTAGTTGGGCTGCTCACCTGAGTGAGATAAATAGGGCCAAACTTCAGGCTATAAATCTTCAATATATTTATTGTTCTAACTGCTTAAGAACAGCCCCAGGATTTTTGCAGAAAGAGGCAAGAAAGGCAGCCATGAAAAGTTTGCTGTATAAATAGTTAACAACATAAAGTCACTGGGAAATTCACCGTTACTGCACTGTGCTTCCCTCTACTCCCTGCCAAGTCTTATCCCTCTCTTCCTCCGACTATTTGTCTGTATATTTTAGTAGCTTTCCTAATCTTAGTGTAAGTATTGTGCTCCACTGAAGAGTATTGTCATAATAAGCCTGATACTGTGTCTGCACGTCCAACACCCCCTCTTGTTCTTGTTACCACAGATAAATCTTTTACACAGGTTTTTGTTTTAGCTCATTAAATGTTCACTATGGATGATTTTTTTTTTCTCATTGGCCTTTCCACATCTTGCCTTCAGTATAATACACCTTTTGTTTTGGATATGTTGGAATAAAAGTGGAATGAGAGAGACTTGAGGCAGATTCCTGCAAATTTAACTATCTTAGAAAAAACTGTTCTTATAAAATTTTTTCCCCTATCAATATTGACTTCTGTCTCATGCCATAAAATAACCTACCATTTAAATTAAGTGATTAACATGTGTTATAAAAGATAAAAATAAGCAAGTTATTTGAGTGACATTCCTATTTGAAATGCATAGGCAGATAGTATTTATTTAGCTGTGTCTTTTATCCATAAGAAGTTAGATGCCTGAAGATGCTGTCATACTGAAAAGTTATTTTATAATTTTGAGATGAAAAAATTTCATGTATTTTCATATTTTATGTTGTTG
Source organism: Cariama cristata (assembly GCF_000690535.1). NCBI lineage: Eukaryota > Metazoa > Chordata > Aves > Cariamiformes > Cariamidae > Cariama > Cariama cristata. Next base: position 16,553 of record NW_009620263.1, read on the forward strand.
GTTTCCAAAATGAGGCTTCTGTCTTGTGAGAACAGACACAAAGCTGAATAAACTCACAATTTTAATGCTATAGGTTCCGATTTATGGCTATTTTTTACATTGAGTTTTTAACATTTAGTATCCTGTAAATAGTGATAATGCATGCACTTCCATAGACTGTAGTAAGTGTTCCTTCTGAAAACTCTAGGCTGATGAAGAAATGAAATAAACTGGTCAACTTAAATACTAGAGAGAGAGGTTTTTTTTTTTAAGGGCTAAGGTTCAGAGGTAGTTTAACAGGTTGCATGTCACTGAGGGTATCTATACGATGTGGTACTTGTGCAGAAAAGGAATGCAGTTAGTGCAGTTAACAGCAGGTAGGGCAACATTAATTATATGTTCTCTTGTCTCTCTATGAATTGTTTTAGCTATTTAGATACCTCTTTTGCATCTTATTAAGTAAATTATACCACAAGAGACTTTCTGAGAGTTAACTGTGACCATTATTTACCCAGATGTAATTTATATTGCTTCAAATATAAGTTCTGAACTTGACCTCAAAGTGAGAAGGTTACGATAGAAGAGATGGCAGAAGCATGAACAAAACATCATGCAAAAATTTGCCTTTTAAAGAAAAAATGTGCTATTCTATATCTGACACTTTGATAAAATCTGGAACTATTTTCTGCAGTGTAGAGAATAGTGGTAATCTACTATAGCATTATTTTTTAGCAGTTACCTCTTCTAATTTGTAAAACAGGCAGATGCGATTAAGTGACTCTGTTGCAGAGGTTGAAAAGTGGATTTTCTGATGTGGTCAAGCAACTTGCTGACCTTATGTTAATGAAATATTAACCAGTTCTTAACAGTTGTTGTGGTGGCAGAGAGAGAGCATCTGTTTTTGCGGATTCATAGGAGGGGCCATTGGGATGGTGCTTGGGTCACATATTTGTCATTTAAATAGCAGACTAGCTGAATCTACAAACTCTCAGCTGGACCATGGTTATAAAGCTGGTGTAAAGAGATGATCATCTGCTGCTGACAAGTTCAAAGATTTGATTCACAGTCCTGCTCATCTGAAGCTGAGATGTTGCTGAATGGCACTGTGCATAAAGAATGTTGAACGTTTGAGATGTACTTGCTCGCCTGTTATGTCAGTCCCTTTATAGGTTCAACATAGGTTCAAAACACCTGAATCAGCTGCATGTTCTCTTACTTTGCAAACATAGTTGCTGCTTATTCCAATTTTGCATTTTTACCCAGAAAAATGCCCTTTATATGTGAGTAATTGAGAAAGCTTCAAATTCCAAAGTTTGATATGACTGCTCACTTGTTGTGATGTCTAGACCGTGCAATTTCATTAAAATATGTAGAATTCAAGTTCCAAGCATAATGCCTACCTGCGAAGTCCCCACAGAGCTCCTCTTGCAGTAAGCCTAAATGAAACAGCTTTGCCGATTTCAACATCATATTGAGATGCATCTTTTCCTGTAAATGCTGACTGCCAAACCAAAAATTAATGCCTCACTGTTGCTTTTACATTCATTTTTCTAGGCTAATTTAATGTTACAAAACCTGGAAAACATGGATTCTAACTGTAACGTATATAGTTGTATCTTTACTGCTGAAATAGTGATTGGAGCTTGAGATATAAATGCTAAGGTGTTACAACTGGTGAGTAGGATGTTTGTATTCCCTCAAAGGATGAGGAAAGGTCTGTCTGTGATGTCTGTCTACATGGGACAGGCTATTGTATGAGGAAGGCATGTAGGCTTCTAAATAACCAGTCCAGCACTACTAATGATTGAGACTTGTGCCATGTGCCTAGCATATGTAAGTGTATGTAGCACACTCGATCTTTTAACCAACTAAAAAGTGCCCTATTGGATACTAGAATTTTGTTGTCTTATGTATCCTCCCTCCTCTTTGCAAGTTCTAAAAAGATAATCATGTATCTTAAGGAGAATCACAGTTTGTATTCCTTGGGTTTAAACTTGTTGGTGGTTGGCCTCACTGCAGACTGTTTGGTCACAGTTATACAGAATTTGATATACTATCCAGCAAACTGTTCTGAAAAAAATTCTATGTGACAAACCAAATGCTGAATTGATTCAAATGAAATGCTTAGGCAAAGCTGTGTAAGCCTTTCCAAGTTCACAGGAAAAGAGAGATTAGAAGGACTGGAGCAGTCAAGGGAAGCACTGGAAAACCTGCAATGAGCAGGAGGTTCTTGTGCTTCTACGCAGATGTTTGTGAGGGTGTGTGTCCTCAACTGTTCAGGAGCAGCTCAGCAGTTTGTAAGCTCAACTTTCTTCAAGGACTTAATAAGAATTTATATAGATAACATAGGAAACTTGCAGTCCACAAGTACCAATAATACCTGTAGGTGTTGGGGAACTTTTTTGTTTTCTGCCAATATCAATGCTTTATTCTGAGATGCAAGTTGTGATCACAATCGAAGAAGTTAATAATTAAATTCAATTTTGGTAACACAGTGGGTTAAAATGTGTATTTAATTATAAGTAGCCTATTAGAGCACACAATATTTCTCATTTGATAATTAACTATTATATTCAAATAAGATGATTGATGGCATTATCACCTGATGAAGGATGTCTAAGGGGCTCACTAACTGCATGGTGGGCATGGAGAAGCTTCAGAACTTTTAAGTTACAAGGTTTGTCTTTGAGAATCATGTAAAAGCTTGAAATGGAATAGAATTCATTTTGTTCTAGAAGTCATGGCTTTCTCTGGTGACTCAAGGTTTTTCTTAAAAGGTACTATATCTTTAGTCTTCAGTGAGACATGGGCAAATCTCATAGCCTCTGAGATTTGAGCAGTTGTTCTGTTGGTTTTGCTTACCTTTTATTAGTACCATGCAACAGTTCGTAAAATCAAGAGCTTTTCTACTATCTAGTGCTTCTCACTGTAACCATGTAGCCCTGTAATACGGTATTGCTTTTGCTAGCAACATGCCATAAACTTTATAGGGTTTGCAGAGCCTAAGGATTGAGGCTTGTCAAACTTCCTCTGAACTTCTCTTGACCTGCTTGCAACTTTGATTTACTTGGTTTAGCTGTAAAAGCATTTTTTTCTAATTGACCAGGTATCTGTGACTAATTTTGTTTACTTCTGTTTATCTTTGTATATGGTTCTACGACTAATGTAATGATGCGGTATAGAGAAATATGGACCTGGTATAATTGGAGGCTTTCAGAAGTGGAGCCATAGAGAGGGATGTGTAGCAGAGTACAAGTACGGGGTGATGAGAGACGGAGCACAGGCTTGATGCTGGAGATCCCACAGCTATGAATAACTCCCTGATGGTCAGTAAAAGAAATCCAGACCACGAGCAGGATAAAACAGTTCTAGTGTTAACAAGGAGAACAAAGAACTGATATCTAATTCTGTAGAAGGTGCTGTATATAGTAAATCCGGGTGACCTTGGACTAGTGAAAAAAAGAGCAAAGTTTTAGAAGTGTGTGGATCCTAGAGTGAGGAAGAAGAAACCATCAAAATGAACATCATGTTCCTCCCAACAAAGGACTCCAGATGGTGATGACTTGCTCTAACAGCCCCTCGACTAAAATGAATCTGTCAACCTTAGGACCCAGAAGAGCACTGGAAGAATAAGTGTAACACCAGGAAAAGGGGTAGAAATTAGGAAAAATTTGTATGACAATTTTAACTGCATTATTATTGAAACTTTTTCATATATGGGTATTCTTTCTGGAATAAAAATTATTTTTTTATTAGATTCTAAGATTGTGGTTATAATTACATATATTCTTGGCTTTATATGTATCTAAATATTATAAGCTATGCTTTCTCTTTGCCCATAAACAAGGTTTTGAGTGTAACATTGGTAGTAGCATAGGTTTATGCAAACACTTAACAAGTATGACCGCTGCTTCCCTGAAGCTCAGTTTGTATAACTCTGGAAGGTTCATGAGATGTGTGTGCTCTGCTGCAGGAGACCAATATTTGGGATTTTTATACATGTCCGCCTCTTTCTTCTTGTAAAAAACTATTTTCAAGTGGGGAACACTCTCAGTGTGCTGATTATGGTTTCATAAGAAAAAAAAAAAAGACAGTTGCTTTTGTATATAAAGAAAGAATAGGCTTATGTGCATGAGTGAAGGATCTTAAATAAAACATTGTCCTTTTTCTACTTCAGTTCAACTGGGAAAATCAATTTTTGGTTCTTCAACTGCAAAGAAAGATCAAAAGGAAAAACTGACAATCTAAACAAAGGGCAAGGTGATATGGGCTGCTTGCACTCCTGTTCCCTGGTGTGCTTCACACAGGCACTTTTCCAAGCAGAATACATTTACAGAAGAATCAAGAGTATTTTTTTTTTTCCCCTCTGAATCAATGATGTTGGGAGTAAAAGTGACCTGAATATAAAAGTTAAAAAATACTACTTCATATTAATTTCATGGAGTTCTTTGGTTTGAATATAGGTAACAGTTCTCAGATGTGTCAAGTTCCTCATTGCAGAATACTTATGTCTTAAAGAATTGTTGTTGATTTTACTTCACTAGAACTAGCCAAATCTATACTTTTTTTTTTTTGAGCATGGTATGTAATGCAAGAGAAAAAATATTCAGTCCCATGTACGGCGAGAATACTTTTATTCTCGCTTAAATGTCTTGCCGAATACATATTTGAATCTTCATCTAAAAACTAATTTCAGTCACTGTGGTGGGAAACTTTCTGGAGATTGGCTTTTCTGCTTTGTATTGAATCATATTTTTACCTTTAATAAATAAAACGTGATTTATTCTTATAGGCTTATATTTACAAGAAGAGGAGATTAAAGTGTCAGCAGCAAAAGCAGAAGGGAGGAGTGTGAAAACTTTCTTTAAAACACATAAACAAAAATCCACCCCAAACTGAAAAACAACTTGGAAGGCCTTCTATGAAGTATATTCATTATCTTCTGCATAAATGTAAAAAGTTGAAAATAATTACAAAAATATTAGACTTCAATGTATTTCTACTTTCTGGAGAGCATGAGTGTGTAGGCATCACTTTTGTAGCCATACTAAATGTTAATTCAGTGGATACTGTAAGTATAAAAAAAAATAAACAGACTGTGTCTGAGGGGCATCTTTGCAGGAAAACATTTTTGTACGTGTGTTTTGTATCAGTGTGTTTGGGTCTTTACCCATGCAGGCAGAATGCATTTACATTTGGGACTCTCTACTTTGGTGTTGTCTTGGCATGGTAGAAATGCAAATAACTATCTACAGAATGCTCATTTCAAATACAGATGGTCTGGAGTTTCAAAAAACAGCAATTGTAGCTGGCAGCTCTGGGATATTTTGGAGAATCTGGTGTTTTCAAGGAAGGGTACTCTGCACTGTAGCATTCCAAATGATTGTCACAAATGACTAGTGATTTATAAAGTTTAGGCCTGTGATTTTTGATCAAGACTTCCTCAAGCACTGACAAGCGCCAAGACTGCCTCCTTAAAGTCGGGTGTGTCCGAGGAAAGCTCTGAAAGCAGATCCACTGATTTTTCCGAACCTTAATTTCATGTGCCTATGTAATAGCTTTGCAAGGCTGATGTCAGTGTTATGTAAGCAATAAAAATCTAGCTGTGTGTTTGATCTATGTAGATTTTGAGCCACTTCAAACTATTTGCAGCTTGTTTGTTGTGGAGTTAGATCTTAACTTCTGATGACAAATAGTGTTCTGATTTAGGCGAGTGATAAGAAGCCACATAGAAAAATGATGATGGTAGTAATGAAATGTGCCTGGTTTTCTAACTGTTCTCATTTACAAGTTTTTTCTTTCTTTGTTCATTTAATTGATTGCGTAACAGGATGGTTCCTGGGAGATGTCAACAGAAAGCTGCCAAGTCTATGCATTCAGTCTGCGATCTCACAGAACAGGCATTGTTGGTACTTTGTCACCTCACTTGTTAGGAGAGCAGAAGTTTGCTGTAGTTCTCTGCTGAAAGTAATCCACTCTTAATTTTCAGTTTTATTTGTTGTCCTGCTTCTTCTTTCATTAGGCTAGGACAGTTGAGAGCTATATGAAAAGCTTATTGCATGGAGTGCACATGACTAATATGGTGTCCAAGGTCAGAGCCTCAGATGTCTTGTTCTCTCTATCAACACCTTTTCTGCACTGCTGGCTGAAGCTTTTCTCTAGAGCTGCGCTGAACGGAGCTATGAAACAACCGACTCCGAGGGGAAATTACTTTATTTCACAAGACGGTTCTGGTTCATCACTGATACTCTTCTCTTGCTGCCAGATCCCTTGTCCCTCTGCAGTTTTCCTAGGTTACAAGCACACTGACAGTGCTTTGCCCTGGGGATGGTGGACGTTTATGCTTTGTTCTGTCTTCTGGTTTGGCCTTTTGGGATGCCGTGCAGGCTGCCTTGAAGGGTGGAGCATTTCATTTTACACAGGGCATTGTTCTGTGACATACTAGGGTTTTCTTTAAATCTGTTTGCCTTCTAATAATGTGCCCTACACTGAAAAAACAGGAAATTGTTGATATTTCAACTTTGTTACAGGCTGCAAGTGAATAGGACCTAACCTCAATTCGGTTGCCGCTGCTTAAAAATTCCTTTATTAAATGCAGGCTTGAGTCTGCAAAAGTCAGCTGAGGTAGTGTCAGAAAAGCAGTTTGGCCTTAGTCGATTGAAAGAAAAGACCTGATTGTAGATGTTCAGTTTCAGATCAGTGGTAATAAAGTAAAAGAAAATTATTGTGTGTGTTATCTGATTTCATTTCTCATGTATCCAATATGTTTGGCTTTAAAACTCTAGTCCAGAGGCTGTGCATTCGATTTACTTTGAAGAAAATATACTGATATCAGAACAGCTATGTTTGTGATGAATTTGAAAAACAGTCTTCCCTTGTGAAACAATAGGAATTTGTACATACAAAGAAGAAAAAAACGGATTGTTGAAAAAGAAAGTGCCGAAAAAGAAAATAAGTAACTGTTTAGATTTATGTGGGTTTGTTCAGGACACATGGTAGATATAATGTTTCTTGGGGGAAAAAGTTGGAAAACTATCAGTATGGTTCATAATTACTTTTATATCCTTAATTTAAATCAAACCAATGATTACTTTTAGAAATGTCACTTTGGGATAAATGACTCTACACCAGGACATACAATTTTAGTAGCAGTGTTTTGTCAGTAGTTTAGCAGGTAAAATGCAGTTTTTCAGTATTTGTTGGGAGTTAAAACATTGATGAGGTTTATAATGTCATTAATGTCCAAAGAGTAACCTTTATCCTCCTTTTAGTTAACATCTGGGTTTTTTAAGGTATAACAATTTTTTATTTTTATGATGGAATTGTTAAAAGTCAACAACTGGGGTTTATTACTGTTTTATGCTTGGAGCTGTATTAACAACCAAAAAGAGTGGTGCTGATTCTGGCTTTGCACCACTGTAAGCAGACAACACAGGATTTGAATTCTTTTCCCTCTGTCCCCAGCCAGATAACTCATTACAGTATGACTCTTATGAGAGAAGTGTGAAGGTGTATATCTAGGGTGAATCAGATCATAAATTCAAGTCTTAAAATTGCTTTGTAGGATGTACACTTTCCCTTGGATAGGTAAAACCTGAAATACGAAACAGAGTTGTTTGTATAGCCTTAATCAGCTAATTAGTTACAGACCTCTTAAGAAAAGATCTTTAGGAAATACATAAATCTATCCCCTGTTAATTCATGAAAATGTGCACTTATGTGGGATTACTTAGAAAATTGTTGTCTTCTTTCAGACTGCATCTATTTTTTTCTAGCAAAATATGGTATTTTAGTTTAAATACCCACAGAACTTTTAAAAGCAATTCTGAAAGGCAAAACGGGCAAGAAGTTATGACTATCTTTGAGGTAGTGTATCCCACTAAATGATTGTAACTCTTTTCTTATGAGGAAGCATCTGTGGAGAGCTGTTTCGCACCCAGGTTGCTGCCAGATATTTTCTAGTATTGTGTGTCATGTCCTAACTTAGATTGAATCATGTAAACCATGCTGCAGGTTCTCGAAAATCTAAAGCAAATGCCAGCATGAAATGCTCAATGGCATACCAAGGAAAGAAAATGCAAGCAGTGGCCTGCGTTGAGTTGTCTCGCCCCCTAATGCAGATGTATGCTTCGACTGCACCAACTGCTATAGATATCTATATATATGTATATCTTTCCATGAAGGAAGATCCCACTGCTCGCTTTCTTGTGTCTCCAACAACGTACCTACCAGGTTGAAGATTTAAACAAGATTGACTTGAATACCTGAAATTCTGTATTAATAGTAACAGGAAGATCCACCCATCGCTCAGTAACAGGGAAGCTTTTTCCAAAAGGAACACCCAATTTCTTACACTGTGACATACTGTCTGGATGTCTATATGGATTTGACATTGCCCTGTTATGACTGAGCTGTGAGATACAGAAGTAACTATGTCTGTTTGGCTTGCTGCAAGTTGGTGAGATATGTTGGACCTAGCTACTTGTTGTATGTTGTGGAAATGTAGATCTTGGGAAAAGATCGTTACACTGGGAAACAATGGTTTTGAGCATTCTGTTCTCTTTTAACAGCTAAATTTGTAAGGTGTGTGTATATGTGTGTGAGTGTGCATATATATATGTGTTATTTTGTAATACCGATCTTAACAGTCAGACCTGTGAAGTCCTTGGATATGTATCCTTGCTAAGCTATTAGGTGTTATTAGCACTAACTGAGTTTACAGGCCTGACACGAATTGCATATTTCTGTATTTATTTATGGAAACAGCAGTCAAATTGAACTCATTTTTAATTAAAAAAAAA
>NW_009620264.1:0-952 GCF_000690535.1 Cariama cristata
GTGCTTGACCAATCTGGTCTCCTACAACAAAGTGACCCACTTAGTAGATGAGCGAAAGGCTGTGGATGTTGTCTACCTAGATTTCAGTAAAGCATTTGACACGGTCTCCCACAGCATCCTCCTAAATAAATTGGCTTCTCGTGGCTTAGATAGGTAGACTCTTCAATGGGTAAAAAACTGGCTGGATGGCCAGGCCCAGAGAGTTGTGGTCAACGGACAGTTGGCAGCCAGTTACTAGCTGTGTTCCCCAGGGCTCAGTTTTGGGGCCAGTTCTATTTAACATCTTTATAGATGATCTAGATGTGGGGATTGAGGGCAGTAAATTTGCAGATGACACTAAGTTGGTTGAGAGTGTTGATCTGCTGGAGGGTAGGAAGGCTCTGCAGAGGGACCTGGACAAGCTGGATATGTGGGCTGAGACCAGCAGCATGAGGTTCAACAAGAACAAGTGTCAGGTCCTACACTTTGGCCACAAAAACCCAGTGCAGCATTATAGGCTGGGGGAAGAGTGGTTAGAAAGCAGTCAAGCGGAAAAAGACCTGGGGGTGCTGGTTGACAGCTGACTGAACGTGCACCAGCAGTGTGCCCAGGTGGCCAAGAAGGACAATGGCATCCTGGATAGTGTGGCCAGCAGGACTAGAGAAGGGGACTAGGGAAGGGATTGTCCCTATGTACTCAGCAGTGGTGAGGCTGCACCTTGAGTACTGTGTTCAGTTTTGGGCCCTACATGTCAAGAAAGACGTTGAGATGCTGGAGCATGTCCAGAGAAGGGCAACAAAGCTGGTGAAGGGTCTAGAGAGTAAGTCTTATGTAGGAAGGCTGAGGGAGCTGGGGTTGTTTAGGGTAGAGAAGAGGAGACTGAGGGGAGACCTTATCGCACTGTACAACTACCTGAAAGGAGGTTGTAGTGCGGTGGGGGTTGGCCTCTTCTCCCAGACAACTAGTGATGGGA
>NW_009620264.1:1175-19849 GCF_000690535.1 Cariama cristata
TTGGACTCGATGATCCCAGAGGTCTCTTCCAACCAAATTGATTCTGTGTGATTCTGTGTATAGTGGCAGATTTGCTTTCAGTAAATCTTAGAAGATAATACAATAAGGAGTAGTTACTAGTGGTATCTAGAATTATATTAAGAGAACTCCAAAAACCATTGGAAAGGACTCTCTTCAGTTCCTGCAGCCTGTCGTCTCCTGTACGTACAATTGCCGACAAAATATGACATCTACTAGAGAAGTACTTAAAAGCAGAAATCTTGATGCTTTCGTAGATGCCATCTTACAGTATGTGTTGCAGATGGATTGATAAGAAGCATCTTGAATAAGAATCACCTATTTGTTGGTGAAATATTTCCATTAATTTTGGAGTATCTAGATTACTTTAGGAATCTTTCTTAACTGCTTTTTAAAACCATCGTAGAAAATACACTGAATGCAGTTTTGCGGTTGGTTGGTTTTTGTGTTGTTTTTTTTTTTTTTTCCTGTGATAACCTCCAAGACTAACAAGGGTACGTTAGGCAAACCTCTGGGATATATCATTAATTATCTTTCTTATCTGCTTTTTAAAACCATCATAGAAATACACTGAATGCGGTTTTGCGGTTGGTTGGTTTTGTGTTTTTTTTTTTTTTTTTTCCTGTGATAACCTCCAAGACTAACAAGGGTACGTTAGGCAAACCTCTGGGATATATCATTAATTAAAGTAATTTTTCGTAGGTACATTCAAAGGTACAGCTGACTGACAGTAAGCTTGTAAAGGCTGGAGGTTGTACAAACATAAAGACAGGACTCCTGGTTATAACAATATTGTCTCCTGGTGAAGTTTTCATATGATTTGCTGAACGGATTAGTTTTCTGAATTCTTTATTTCAAACAGTACTAAAAGCCCTGTGCTAGAACTAACATTTATATAGTATACGTGTTATATTGCCTCAAATCCTAGCTTTCATCTTGTTTTAATTTGTAATGGTGGGAGATGGTAGCTTTCCATGGTGTCCTCTATCCTAAAAGTAGCAATTTGACCTTTCAGAAATTGTTTCTGGATGACACCACAATAATTACCTGAGCAGGGAACAATTTTGGGGATTACCAGGAGTAAAGATGACTAATTTGTCTTTTCAGTTTGATGGCATAATGTTAATTTAGAGTGCCACAAACTTTTTACTCCAAACCATAGACAATATTATCGGCACTTAGTTATAGACAGAAAATATACTGTTAAACTTGTAGCTAAAACTCTCAGTTTTGCTCAGTATTTCTCATATTGTTTGGTTTCAACTTTTGGAGTCTGGTCTGAGATTTCTTTTTGCCACTAAGCAAATATCATGAAAGTACAGAAGGTGAATGGAAAAGGAGTTAGTCTGCTGTTGTTGAAGCAAAATATTTTTGGGTTTGTGATTGGTAAACTGGAAGTTCTCAGCTTTGCATATGTAAAGGTAATAAAAATGAGCAAAACATGCTAGTGAAAATGTAATTTGTAAATGATCCACAGTTAACCAGTTTGTGTCTCACAGGTTTTAGAGACCTACATGTTTCACTCTTTTCTTAAAGCTCGTCTGAACAGAAAGATGGATGCTTTTGCTCGACTTGAGTTGAGTACCCAGTCTGAAGAGGATAGGTAAAGTTTTCTCATTCCTTATTCTGGTTTTGAATCTTCTGTTGATATCAGTGATAAAAGTCCTTTTGACTCTATTGATATGAGATCAAGTCATCTATGAATAGGGTTATGACTAATTGATAGGCCATTTTATGAAGATTACTGTAAAGGGGTGATGTGAACATGTCCAGTCATGGCTGTTGAAGTTGTAAACTGGTACTGTAGTTGTAATTTATTATTAAAAAAAAAAAAAAGTAATTTAGTGTGTATGTATACTGAATTTTAAAACTAGTTATATATTATTTTTATTTTTCTCAGATTAAACTTGATGTTTCATGCCCCAAGAAGGCTGACTATGGAGAAAATGGCTTCTAAACGATTTAATTCACAGTACATGATTAGTAGGCGTATGGTAATCAGCATGCCTAATCTGCAAGATATCAAGCTGCCAGAGGGCCCTACTAGAAATTCCTCGCTTCGAAGAATCGAAACAGGCATTGGTAAGGGAAGAACGTGTTGAACAAATACAGAGTCTTTTCTGTTGTCCTTATTGGTGACATCACTGAATAATTTTCACAGAAACAGTGTCAGATGCTGGAAAGAAATGGTGAGCTGAGTCATTTTGAGCTGGGGCCCGTCTGTGCTTCTCCTTGCATGTTAAAGCAGTCGGTAGCCTGCTCTAGGTTTTGCTGTACCACAAAAGACTGATTGGTCACAATAGGATTGATGTTGGAGAATTCCTTCCTGAGTCAGTAACCATGTTCAGGCCTCATCCATCTTATGTCCCGTTCTCCACTACCTTTAAACATAGACTTAGGCTTATCACTGTTTAACGAAGCAAGTCCTATAGAAACTCCATGTTTTGTTTTGGTTTTTTTCCTTTCTTTTTTTTTCCTTTTTTTTTTTTTTCTTTTTGCTTTTCTTTTCTTTCCCAGAATTGATGTTATCAGATATGGGAATATTCTGATAATAAGAACAATGGACATAGAAATATATTGGTGTCCCTAGAACAACTGTAATCTTGAATTTCATGCGATGTAATTGCTTGTTGCTGTGATGGGAATTGCTTTTATTGTTTGTAATATTGCTGGTTGTGAAGATACTTGCACTTCTACTCACTGCTTGTACTAATCAATGTACTTTTTTTTTTTCCCCTTTGTTTTTAGCTGTGAAAATGCCCTCCAAATCAGTCAGTACATTCAAAATCCCAGAAATTCACTTTCCTCTGATGTTCCAGTGTGTTCACTCCTACTATACAGACTTCTTCAACCATCTCAGCAAAGCTATAAATACCTTACCACCTGATAACTCAGCATTGCTGGCAAGGTACTTCTACCTCCGGGGACTTATTAGCTTGATGCAAGGGAAGCTACTAAATGCACTTTCTGACTTTCAGAACCTAGATAAAACAGACTTAAGAATTTTCCCTACTGATCTTGTAAGAAAAATAGTGGAAACCATGCCTCCTCCTGAGCGTTTGCAAGCAGACCGCAAACCTGAGCTGAAGAAGCTGATAAGTAGAGTGATGGAAAAACAAAGAGAAGTTATGAAAATAGATGACCATGTAAAAAATTTTGAATTGCCGAAAACACACATGCAACTGGATGATTTTGTGAAACGAATCCAGGAATCTGGGATTGTCAAAGATATAGATACTATACATCGGTTATTTGATGCCTTAACAGTAGGTGAGTATAAGATGCATTTTTAGTGATCATCTACATTGGTGCAATAACAACTTCAAACCATTTTTTTGTGAACCAAAATGAAAGTCTTGTCTCCAATTGTTTTTAACTATTATTCAACATTTTCTGGGCCTGTAAAAACTCACAATATGTGAGCTTTATGGACAATTTTATTTAATTAGGATAATTATGGAGAATAGATTTATAATGTATACAAGAATGTTCTATACTTGCATCCACAATAAAGACAAGGACTCTACTTATATTTGGGCACAAAATTTACAATATTTTGTGTTGTGTAGGTGAGGTAGTTCTGTGGTCTGATGGTGCGCAGTTCTGCTTTGGCTTAGATTATAAGTAAAGTGAATACAAGGCTGCCCTAATTGCTAATGGAAAATAGCTCTGTTATGAAACTGCTAGGTAGCATCGCAAGGTGGCAGCCTGTTAAAAATAAACTAAAAAAATCCAGAATTCAAATACCTCTTGGATGGTCATCATAGCAAAAGGAGAGGTTATGTTTATATTTGAGAGAATTGTCTTCTCTCCTGAATGAGATCTGAATCTTGTGATTGATTTCTAAAACCATAGTTTGAGAATGCTTTTATAAAATACTATTTAATTCTCTTTCTGTACCTGGTTATTCTGGTAACTGTTTTATTTTGTGACCACAAAGGATTAAACATTGGCCAAAATAGCAAGACTATAGCAAGACTGTCTGAAGCCAGATGTAGCATACATCTCGCAAGAATTTGTGTTTGTTTGGGATTCTACTGTCCAAACACTTAAATTCTTAGAATAATTAGTTACTTAGAATACCTATTGCTGAAACGTTTAACTGTTACAACTTTAGTTTTTATCCCAGGTTGCTAAGTACGTCAACAGAATAAAGAACTGGAAAGTCGTCATGAAAAGTATTCAGTTCAGTAGGGAAGTGCAAATCCTTTCCCACTGGCTGACTGGATTTTTGGCATTTGAAAAAGCAAGACTGGCACAGTGTTTGCTCCCTCCCTCCGTAGAGTAAGGTGGAAGGGAGGATGCCAGATGTATGGGACCTATGGCCTAGGCTAACTGCAGAGGAATCTCTCTACGTCAAGAGAAGAATTTTGTCCCTTAACTGTTTTCCAGGCATATTTTTTTGTAGTTTTTGCACCTTGCTTACCTATTATGCTGTCAGAGGCACAATTTGAAAGTTAGTATCTTTTTAAAGCTATCTTTCTGTGTAAATCTGTATAATAGTTTCTCACAGTAAATAGGTTTTAAAAATTTTTTAGGACATCAGAAACAAATTGATCCTGAAACATTCAGAGATTTCTACAACTACTGGAAAGAAACGGAAGCAGAAGCTCAAGAGGTGAATCTGCCACCAGCAGTAATAGAGCATCTAGATAAAAATGAATGTGTCTACAAGTTATCCTGCTCAGTTAAAACTAACTATGGTGTAGGAAAAATAGCTCTGACCCAAAAGCGCTTGTTCCTTTTGACTGAAGGAGGACATCCTGGCTATGTCCAGATTGCTGCTTTCAGGGATATAGAGGTGAGCATCAAGTAACTTCTTGTTCTCTTGCATGCCTGTGCATATAGGCCGTGTTCCAGTCTGCAAAGTGATCTGTCTCTCAACTTCACGTTTCAGTAAGGAGTGTAGGAAACACCTCTGAAGTCAGTAACTTAAGAGTGATTAGATAAAATTCTGGGTCTTTGGACCAAAAATTTCAGAGCTGATGTGGTATGGTTTGCTAGGTGCTGAGATGACATAGAATAAAAATCTAGAGGTCATAACCTCGAGATGTAGAGAGATGTGCAAAGTGCAGCACATGGCATATATAGAGCTAGAGATGTTTAATAACATGAGCATTAAGTCTGCTTATTTGACTGTGGTGTCAGCGAGCCAGCTTGTATCCACTATGGAGTGCAGTCTGTATGATGTTGCTTGGAAATTAGATTTTCATAAAACGTCTCTGCTTAACAGTGTGTATGGACAATTGAAATAATTAGCTGTAGTTAGAGAAAGTTACCCTGTAGGATGAGTGCTGCACCTTATCTGTGATTGCGTGGTACATCCTCCTTGTTTTCTTTTTTCCATCCCTTTCCAGGATGTTAAGAGCACGACTGTAGCTTTCCTTCTTTTGAGAATACCTACTCTGAGGATTAAAACATTATCTAAAAAAGAAGTCTTTGAAGCTAACCTTAAAACTGAGTGTGATCTCTGGTACCTGATAGTGAAAGAGATGTGGGCTGGAAAGAAAATGGCAGATGATCACAAGGTATAAATATGGGAATTTCTAACCAAATAAGTATGAAGTATATGATTTCTGTCTCTGTTCTAAGTAATTCATGCATCGATCTTAGAACTTCCAGGTTTCGGCAAAGAATAGCAAAGTAATAAACTTTTATTTTTGCTGTTATTTCTAAATATAATACTTCTAGAATAATTAAAAAAAAAAAAAAAAGAAAAAGATTACTTATCCATTGGCATGGAAGTTTTAATTTAGTCACTAGTTCTGTGAAATAGTTTTTGAAGTTCACAACATATGAGAACAGTGATCCTAACTAACAGAAAATTTTCCCCACCTTGCTTCAAAATATAACGCGTAGTTTTACCATGCTAGAACCCTGGTGAATATAGGTCCTTTCAAGGAATAGAGCAAAATGTATTCTCCCGCCAGAAAATCCATGAGAAAAAGGAGTTTCCATTTAAACCACATAATTCTTTGACTGCTGAATTTAATAGTGAAAATGTGGTGGTCCTTCAGGAAGGATTTAAATAATTTTAGCCAAGATGAAGTATAATGCGTACTTCCCTACTGTGAAGAAAGATCCAGCCTGAAAATGGGTATCCACCCTGTGTCCGCTGTGTGTTTTTTTTCATCAGTGCCATTCGTACGGTTTCATTTGCATTTCAAGATTGTGCCAGATCTGAAGTATTCATTGAGTGTAATGAATTAACCCTGGCTCCTGCCTCCCTGCTCCATGACCTTGCTTGGGAGCTGAACATGTGATGTGGCAGTGGGGTTTGGCTGCAAGTAGCATGAATTATGCTGCAGGGCAGCAACCAGCTAGTGCTTGTGCTAAGAATGGCATGTGTTGTGATTGTTGAATGTGGAGACTTGTAAGAATAATGAGCAACAGATGAACTAAAGTAAGACTTTTGTCTTTAGGATCCTCAGTATATTCAGCAAGCACTGACAAATGTTCTCCTGATGGATGCTGTGGTTGGTGCCCTGCAGTCCTCCAAAACCATATATGCAGCCTCTAAACTGTCTTATTTTGACAGGATGAAAAATGAAGGTCAGTCACATAGCAATGCTACAAAGCCTGTTGTTGTTGCATCACCTGTCTCAGCTCTTTCTGTTTATATTCCGATTTTCAACTGATTATCTGCAGAAATATAAAAAGACATTAGTCTGATTGCACTTTCACAGACATAGTTTATTAAATAGTATTAATATAAAGGTTAGGGCTTGGGGTGTTTTTTTTGTTTGTTTTTGGGTTTTTTTTGTTTGTGGTTTTTTTTTTTTTTTTTTTCCTTCTGTGCATCTGAAACTTAGTTGGTATGTCTGTCTCCATGTTGGATGCTGTGTTTTTGTTTTGGTTGTTTAGACTGCTTGGGTGTTGTATGCATGCTTCTGCTACCAGAATTCATACAAATGGCATTTGGGCTCTCCAAGTCAGCTAAGGCTAGAGGGAAAGAAAAGTGAGAAATGTGAATAAATGGTGCAGAATTATTATTTCATAAGAATTATAGATGTTTCAGACTTAAGTGTGCGCTTCACGATCTTTTAAAAATCCATTTTAGTGCCTATGATGGTCCCCAAAACAACTTCAGAGACATTAAAGCACAAGATCAACCCCTCAGCTGGTGAGACATTTCCACAGGCAATAGATGTCTTGCTTTATACGCCAGGTAAGGTGATGTATTGCTTTCTTTGTTAGCCCAGCTTTAATTAGCCTATAAAGCATAACACTTGGTATTATAACTGCCTGATTTTGTTCACATTCTGACATGCTTTGGTTGTGTGTTGAATACTAAAACAGAAAATCATTAAAAAAAGAACAGTAATATTGCATATTAAGATACTCCAAGGCATAGCTTTCACAGTCTTAATTTGTCTTCCTGTGTGTGTATATGCCTTAGAATAGATTTCAATTATGTGTTAATGTGCCGATTTCCCATTAAGACTTCTCATTTATTGAGCAGGGTGGATGAATGATGCTCCACCACTGATCAATATTCATTGTTATTTTTTTATTTTTCAGTAGAGTCATATGGGGGTGTTTGGTTGAACCACAGCGCAGGGAGTAGTGTACCACCTGTTGAAATCCCAGCCAGACCTATGTGCCCATGACTCTCATTTCATAGCATGTGATCTAATGTACTATTCATCGCATGTAATTTAAGTGCATCCCTGAAGAAAGCATTATCAATTTCCTTGTGAGCTTTTCTGTGATACTTGGCACATTTATATCTAATTCAAAAAGCATTGGGGGGAAAAAAAAAACCCAACCAAAGAAAAAAAAAAAGGGGAAGTTAAGGACTGTGTGCAATGGGCATGAATTGAGGTAGCAGATATGTTAGTTCTGGACGTTCCTAACTCTTAACTTCATAACCTTACTAGTCTTCTGATGTAAGTTCATATGTAATTCCTAGTATTTGGCAATTTGAGACAAAAGGGGAAAGTTAATGGAATTCCACTAAGTTAAGTGGGCAGGGGTGGGTGGGTGAGTGGGTTGTGGTGGGTTCAGTGATGCTTTTTTTTTCTTTGTAGTATGGGGCTTCTAAGTGGGGTTCTACTGGAGCAGAGAGAATGAGTGTATTTATTAGTTATGTTTCATAGGGCTTAAACGCCTTTCTGCAATCCCAGTTAGCTAGGTACTTAGTCATCAATTATAAAGATTATCTCTGCTCTCGAATAACTCTGAAGTGTAAGATTAAATGATCAGGTGAGCTCAACAAATAGATGAAAATGAGCACAAATTCATTGTGAAAACTGTCATTCATTAACTGGTGATGTAAGTTCGAAAACACAGATGCATTTTGTTAGAAAGCAGCTCTACCTAATAATGGTTTTCCCGTGCGTCTCCGAAAGTGATTTATTTTCTTTTACCTCCCTCATCTTTTCTACTTCATTTCTAGGGCATCTTGACCCTTCAGAAAGACCTGGCAATGCTCATCCGAAGCTATGGTGTGCTTTAAATGAGGGGAAAGTGGTGGTCTTTGATGCATCTACCTGGTCTATTCAACAACACTGTTTCAAAATGGGCCGCTCTAAACTGGTAAGACTGACACATGGACCACAATTGCTGCTTTAGCTTGGTGTTTTTGTTGCTATAGCCTGCATGATCCTGAATCACTGTTGTTCCTTAAAAGTTGTAGAAAGATACTTGAATTGTTTGGTCTTCAGTTAACTTGGAGAAATGGAGATTTTTGAGAAAAAAGGAAAGGAGAGAAAATGGATTCATAATGAAACAAGTCAATGGTGAGAAGCAATGGACTGGGTATTGGGAGGGCCTGCTGGCCTAATGGCCTGGGTTCTTGGGGCAGGAAGGCAGGTTTGAAACAGTTGAGGAGAAAGAATAAGAGAATTAATATAAAGAGAAGATGAGAAGGGGAGCCCTAAGAATAGATGAAAAGTCACCTGTGCTGAAGAACTGGAAATTGAGGAAAGGTATAAGGAAACCAGGTGGATTATATTGAGAGGGAGATAGCGCTCTAAAAGAAGATGACTCAACCAGAAAGTTAAAGAGAGTTGTTTGTGAAAGACTACCTGAAAAGAGTAACTCTCTCAATGAAGGCGGAAGCTGAACCAGAGTTGCAGACTGAGTGAAAAACATGCAGTAGAGAGAAAACACAGGAAAAGGGATTGGATAGGTCACTTGCGTGAAAGCTGAGAAACACTGTTGTTGGATGACTGTGGGAGAGATTCAAAAAGGGAGAGGTAAAGCTGATGGTGAAGAGCTGGGTAGAGGGAAGATGGAAATCCAGGAGAAGAGTTGGATACCGACCTATTCCAAAGAAAAGAGGAGGAAAGTTTGGAACTGATAGGACTCAGGAGGGAGAGAAATAAAGAGTTTATGAATGAGGGAAGGATGTTCCAGAGACAGTAGAGGAGAAGACAGTATTTTCTTAGACACTACTAACTGAAGTAGGAAGTATGTTTATATCAGATGGTTAGGACGGCTTCCAATCTAGAAGAGACAAATACACTACCTTCTGTGGTTTCCCCTTATGCCCTTTGTAACTTTTACTTTGCTTGGGCCAGGAAACACAGCTTTGAGTCAGTTACTGAGTCACATTATTAATCCTGTTTACTGAAGGATAAACTCAGCAAAGAGATCTGTCCTCTCAATATTTATAGAGCAGAGCAAAGGATAGAATATGGGAGTGCCGAGTCTTGATCTCCTTCTGTAATCACCAGAAAACTGTAGCATCTTAATATAGCCTTTTTCCATGTTACATTAAGGAGTGGTTTTTCTTCTAGATTTTATTTAATCCTGCTTTTTCTCCCCAGACTTGTATGATCATGGTAGAACAGAGTCAAGTGTGGATCGGTTCTCAAGACTCCATTATTTATATAATCAACACCCACAGTATGTCTTGTAATAAGCAACTAAATGATCATCGTTCTGATGTTACAGACATCATTGTGGAGAAGAATAATGGAATACCCAGGTATATTTATTTACAATGTTTTCTTCTTAAAAATACATATATAAGCAAATGTGAAGGATGTCTGTACCAGCAGAAGGGACATGGACATGTGGAAAATCTTCCTGTCATTAAATAGAAAGCCGTTTTATGTAGCTAAAAGAGTATTCACCAGCCTAAAGAATTTGACCCGCAGTGAGCAGAGGACTAGTTACAGATACAGATGATACAGTATTGTGCTTTAATTATTCAACTGAAACAAAGGCAAAAAGTTAACTTGTGCAAAAGGTAAAGGAGCCTATATAGGAAATCAGTGACTGATTTTCCTAGATGTTGGAAAGAATTTATTGTTTTAAATGAGGGGGTTTATCCTGCTAACATAAGCCATCGTTTAACCTGTTTTTGTAGCTCCCATATTGTATATGGTAAGCTAAGAATTTCCTTTTTAAAGAAAGAGCATTATGTACTTTGGAACAAAGAGGATAGAGGAATGCTTTTTTGGATGAGGATGAGAGCAGCCAGGAATTGGCAGCATCCAGTGATGAATCAATACAGATGGAGTTTAAAGACCACTTCACTTTTGCTTTGAGCACGTCATCAACTAGATGTTTACAGCATGCTTCTGGATTTTTCCTGCCTGTTTCTAAAAGAAATAATACATTTATTGTTTTGTTCAGGCAAAATGCTTTTGATCTTTTGGTAGCACTGGGAAGAGTGTTGGCTGGAGGCCTTCACCTGCTGTCTTCCCATGGGAGCAGCAACACTCCCAGGCCAGACCAAACATCAGCCATAGCTCTACAAGTGGTGCAGCAGGTGTAACTGGGTTTCAGGGAGAATTTGCTTAGGTGGTGTTAGAACCTTCTGAAAAAGGTTTTCTCATGTGAAGACAACAAATGTTAAAGGTAAAAAAAGGGATAGTATAATTTGTTTTCTCAGGTGCTAGTAGCAGAGAAAACTAAGAAAACCAGTTTTGAGGTATTTTTGTCCTAACTTGAGAGAAAAAGAGAAAATCCAACAGGCAACAGTGTTCAGGAGAATTATAGGGAAAGTTTTTGTTGTACTTAACTCTTCATGCATGATGTAATGCATGCTCTAGTTCACTTAGAGCTCTGAATTAGCCTGCGGTGTTTCCAGTGATACAGAGTTTGTAAAGTATAAGCTTAAGAGGAAGAAAATAGAATACTTTGGTTCCAATAGGAGACATAAACAGGTTGAAAGTTGGATGCCTGGCTGCATGCCAGAGCTGCTGGTTGCTTAAGTGCACTTAGGGCTGCCTAGAGCCAACTACCTAGAATATAGCGAGGGGAGACAAGAAGTTTGGATCCTTCCCTGGGCGTCTTGGTGGGCACGGGATGGACATGCTCCTGTCCACTCAAGACTCCGGTCACCTTCTTTAAAAGAATTAAATCAGTCTAATTGTTTGCTATTAAAATAACGATAGTATCTGGCTTTGAAGCCTTTTGGACTTCAGTCCATTTTCTGTTGGAAATCGTTGCTATGCTTTACTTTTCCAATCTCTGGAATGAAGAACATTAATTTGACTTACTCTAAGACTGGTTATTTTGCAAGTAAATCTCTTCTGTGTGTGCACTCAGTTCTGAACATGAATGTATACGATACTTTCGTTATTGTTTTTTTAATCTGTACCAACAGTGAAGCGTACTCAAGCAGTTTAGATGGAACAGTGATTGCTTGGAACATCAGCACTCTGAAAGTTAACCGTGTCTTTCAGCTGCCCTGCCAAAATCTCACTTCTATCAAGCTTCATAATGACCAACTGTGGTGCTGTAAGTTCATTCCTCAAATAACTAAAAAAAAAAAAAAATCTTCATATAATATACTGTTTTATTAGGCAGAACAATACATTAATCTCAAACTCAGAGTTATATGTACATGATGTTCTCCCCCATTCTCCACTTAGTCTAAACGTTTAAGCAGGCTTCTGTAGGTAGGGCCTCCAAACCACTTACGTAGACGGCTAGCTTGGATCACTCCTGGAGGTATTGCCCCTGCTGCAGGCTGCAACTTCTGGCTACGCTGTGTTTGTATGACCTCCCCTGGTGATGCCTGTAAATTGGAATGGAAAACTTTGAGAAAGTCCTTTTAAAGTCTAGAGGGGTAATAGCGGTTCCAAATAGCCTTTGGTATTTCAGCTAGACTTTATGGTATTGGTCTGACTTGGTTAGCCCCAGACCTGCATTTTGGCCACTTCTAGAAATTCGTCATCCCTTCTGTAGGACTTCAGATGAATAAAGTAAAGCTTTGTGCTAGGGTAAAGGATCATCTTGAAGTTGTTTCATAAATGGTGACAGATTCAAGAATTTTGCACTGATTCTCAGTACTGCCACACACAAGAGCCTGAATCCAGACATATCTTAACAGAACAGCAACTAAAGCCTTGGGAAATTCCTGGTCCTGCTGTGGGCAGTAGCGATGCTGCCGTTGCTGTGGTGGGGTGAGGATTCAGCCCTGTTAACTTTGTAGCACAGACACTTGGTCTCAGTTCTGTAGGTGAAAATAATTGTGTGCTTGAGAACCTCAGTATGAGATGTCCTCATTTTAAGGAGTTTGTTTCCTCTCCTTTCATCATTTTTGGACTCTAAGCTAACAGGTATATGCCCTGCAGAATAGCAGCCTGTGTTTGGAGAAAGAAGAGATATAGAAAGAAAAAATAAATACTGTGAAAACTGGGAAGAAGTACCTCAAAGATTTCACTGTTGACTGAGAAACAAGACAGTTGTTAGATGCATCCATTTTATTTTGCCTTTTTTCTCCATGGTTTATAGAGATGGAGGAAGTAGGCACTTCTCTTACTCTTTATCTATGTTGAAGGTACTGGAAGTTGCATACTTGTAGTGTCAACTCATGAATTTCGACTACAGATGAAAATTGAGCATCACCTGAAGGATGTGTGTTCCTATTTTCTCTGCTTCCAGCTGTTCCCTGAGGTATTACACTGAAACTGTTAATAGAGTTTAAAGGAAGCATGACTATGTGGCATTCCAAGCCACAGTGCCTTATCGCAGTATACTTCCTGTCAGCAGTGCTCGTGTTAAACGTATCTTTCTGTGCTTTAGAGAGACGAAGTGTGGGCCTCTTATTCAGGGAGCAGTGACCTGTATATTTGGAACACCAAAGACTTTTCAAGTACACCTCAAAAGATTCATCTTCAAGATTGCTCTGAGATTACTTGTATGATAAGAGTTAAAAATCAGGTGAGAGACATTGGGACTGTTTTTACCTGTTGTGGAATTCTTTACTAAAGTTTTGTTTGCAGCTCTCATGGACTGTCATTGGTTAGCTTCCTTACTGGGTGTTTGCATATGTACTGGTTTGAAATGTTGATTGCTCTTTGAAATCAGAGAAGCTAATGACTGCCCAACACAATTTTACAGGTGTACCCTAAAATGCATGTCATGCCAAAAGCCTCATCAGTAATTAAATGCATGGTGACTTTTATTGGCCATTGACATTTTCAGGGAACCATAGAAACTGAAAGTTTAGGTTCCTTGATATTTAATCTCAGGGCTCCTAAGACTAAGCCTTGCAAAAGGTTAATAGACAAACAATAAATGCCAATTAGCTGGCCTATTTTTGTAGATGACCTTTTTCTTGTTTAGTTACCACATTCCTAACTCAACAGAGGCCAAAGGAGCCAAGGGCTTCCTACCTTAGTATCTTGTGTCTCTGTCATCATTGGCCTCAGGCTGTGTACCTGCTCTTTCTCATGGTATCAGTAGCTGTGCAAATGATTGTAGTTGTGATTTTGCATGCACAGGTTCAGGGTTAATTTGCAAATAAATAGCTAATATATATATCTCTACTGAGAAAGCAACTTTCTGAATCTTTTTCTCAGATTTTCCCTCCTTCCTTCCTCAAAAATGACTTTTTTTCATGAAGAAGTGCCTCGTGAAATAGGAAAGCTTTCTGTGTATTCAGCCCTTGGTTAGATTTGTGAACTAAAATGGAAAAACCTTTTGAGGTATCCTTCCCCAAAGTAGAGATAGATATATTTAAGCCCTGTTTTAAGGGAGTGAGAGGACTGTTTGGAAACCCCAAGGCATTAAGCCCTCTCTTGTTCTACTTAAGAACTTTGTTTCTTTTCTCTTCCGCTTACTCCTCACTCAGCTCCACCTTAATTAACATTGTAGTCCAACTCATCGATTAAAAAAGGAACAACTGGAAAATATCCCTGTGTGATTCATCTCCTGAACCTGAGTGTTCAACGCTCCATCTTTCAGCCTGCCAACAGCTCGGCAGCCTCAGTTGTCCAAGGGGGAGTCTGGACCCTGTTGTACTAGCTGGAGCACCCATACTCCTCTTCTACACAGCATTGCAGTTACTGAGAATGAACTTGCAGCCTGGTAAAGGCTAACAACAACATTGGTAGGGTTGTCTACCACAGACTTGCTTTTAAGTGCTTTAATTAAAAATAAGCCATTGTTTGTCTTTAAGAAACCTGAGACAAAACCAATCGCATCTATCTGAAATGGGATGCTTTCTGGCTGGCAAGCATTACTAATACACAACAGTGAGTACTTGCTCTGTACAAAACTGCACAAGATGACCATGGCTGTTTTCTGCTGTGCTGGACCAGGTGCATCTGGCCCCACGTTCTTCTTCTAACGGTGGCAATAGCAGTGCTATGCAGGGAGAGCGTGTGAGCATGGCCTGTATCTGCAGTCCGTTCCCCTTAAGCTCCCTCACTGTCCATGGTTCTTGTTTAGGGGTCCTAAAACGTGCACTTCTGCCTCAGTCTTTTATTATCTATTTTTGGACCCAGTCTCTGTGGATCTGATGTCATTTTGAACTTGCTGGTGCCACAGTTTCCTGTAGCAGCAGGTTCGAGAAGTTCACTGCCAGCCATGTACAGAGAAGTACTTTCTTCTAAGTGAAACTGAACTCTTACTGGTTTCCACGTGTGTCCCTTACTTCTCTAATTGTGGGATGTGTTGAGCAATGGTTCTACATTCTGCTTATCTGCACTCTTGTGATTTTCGTAAACCTTAATGTGATCTCTCCTTAGCTGCCTTCTCTTCTCTCTAGCCTAAGGAGTCCTGGCTTTTTCCATCTTTGCTTATAGCTGTTCCTCTATAGTTTTAGTTACTCCTCCCTGGATTTTCTCTGCTCTTGCAATGCAGAGAGCAGAACTACACACAGCACTCAAGACACGGGCATGCTGTGGGTTTAACGGTGGCAAAGTGACACCTCCTGTCTTATTGTCTGCGCTGGGTCTGTGGAACCAAAGACAAGTTGAGTGGCCAAGGTGAGCAGCTCCGGTGCCAGCATGATCGATTGGCAGTGGAGCGCTCCAGCGCGGTGCACAGGGTGTTCCTGAACCGGGGGAACCCGAGGGGAACAGAGAGACCCGCCAGGAGCCTGCAGCTCATGCCACAGCGGCTGAGGAGACCGGGGTGGGGCCAGGAGCAACAGTGGACAAGGCCCCCTCACACCTATAAAAAGAAACCCCTGGGGAGCGCCAGCAGCCAGGGTGGGCAAACAGGCCGTGGCGCGGCAGTTCGCACAGCAGTTGGTGTGCAAGAGGGGTGCTGTAACTCTGCCAGCTTGACCAGGGAGCAAGAGTACCCACCCAGCAGAAGGCCCTGTCCTCTCCAAACATTGCAGCTGCCACAGCTGACGCAGCTTCCCAGACAACGCTCCGATGGGAACGTGCTGCTACCCAGGTGTCCGGCTGCAGGGTGAGCCCTGCTCTTACAGCAGTACCGGCCAGCGGTGAGTACAGCTGTGGGAGGTGTGCCCAGGGAGAGGAACTCCTCTGCTTTGTGACTGAGCTCTGGGAGGAGGTGAGTAGGTTGAGGAGTATCAGGAAGTCTGAGAGAAAGATATGAACTCCAACAGGTACATATATATAGGAAATTTTCAGTGTTTCCCTTTTCCAGCCTAGCAAGAGAGAACCCTCACTGTATCAGTGTAGCATGTAAAACTTCTCAGCTGTGTCCTAGACTGAAATGTAAAGTAGTGAAAATGATTGTGGTTTGGTTTTGTTTTGTTTTTTCCTCTAGATGTGGGTTGGCAGCAGTGGAAGATTGCAAGGCAAAAGCAAAGGGAAGATCTATGTGATCAGTGCTGAGAAGAAGATTGTGGAGAAAGAGTTGGTTGGTCATGCTGATACAGTAAAGGCGCTGTGCTCGGCAGAGGACAGATACGTCCTCAGTGGCTCTGGAAAGGAAGAAGGGAAGATTGCCATTTGGAAAGCTGAATAGTTAAGCTATTGAAAATGCATCTACCTGTGCCAGAAAAAAGTGAAGACCTTAGGCTGTGTTTACTCCAGCATTTTGCGTATATTTCAACCACCAGTTACTGTTATTGTTTTGTATTCATTGACTTATTTTAGTCCCTACATCAAAAGAAGTGAATCTCTCCTCGCACCTTGTACTGCTCCTGCGCGTTTGATAAAGAAACGGAAATGTGAAAGGAGGAGTCGCTGGCTTTAAACTTGACAGGTGGTGTGGTGAAGGGTCAGGGTTATAGGCCGGACCGCGTGGTGCAGATTGCATTGAGAGCGCTGAAGCCAGCTCAGTAATTCCCCTGGAGCTCTTTCTGGGCAGTGCGGGGGTTGCCTAAAAAATGGGTTTCAGTGCTACCTTTACAGCCTGTAATAGCTGGAAATGGTCACCGAAAAGAGAAAAACTAAGTGCGTTTGTTGAATTTATGGACTTACTGTAAATGCTGAGTATCTTTCTGAACTAGCAGCTAGATTTAGCCAGGAAGACTGTCCATTACCCCTGTGTGTATATTTATGGTGCTGTATTATTTAAAATGTAGACACAGACAAGCTCCCTGCTGGTGAAACAAGATACTTGGATATTCTTAATGAGTATTTTACTTTATAAACTTGTTTTTCCTTTGAAAACAATGCACAGCACTTGGCATTTGTAAGAGTTTGTGAAACTGATTTTTTTTTTTTCATCTGAAGCACTTAATTTATTTAATTTCTGTATGTATTATACTTGCTTTTGCAAGCAACCTCTCAGTTACTGTGCGAACAAACCTCTGCCACTCCTCCGTTCAATTGCTGTTTCTGTAAGGAGAGGAACTGCTGGTATTTTGTGTAGAACCTGCTTAATTTTTAAGTACTACAAAGTCATCAAACTACTCCTTAATTACTGAAGCAAGGATCATCAGATTGCAGTCTGGAGGATTCTCTTGAGCAGTGTTCCCTAAGCACTTCCTGAGCTACGCTGTTTTTTCCATTGATGGCAATTAGCTACAAATAAAACAATAAATCTATGCAGAATAGTTCTATCTGTATCAGTGCTAATGAAGTGGAATACAATGTTTAAAATTTTGTAAATAGAAGGAAAAAAAGGGCTGCTACTTCAGTTAATAAATATAAACCAGTGTAGGCCTAATAGAAGTGTAAACTACTGGAACTATACGTCATGTAATATTTCTAACTCTTTCAATGTGCTGACGAAAGGTTTTATCATATGATGGTAAATGAAATTTTACATTTTTAGTTGTTTTTTTTTCCCAATTTAAGAATATTAAACACTATATTGATACTCTAGCCTCCCTTTGTTCTTTTTCCTGTGTAACTCGATAATACAAGAATGATGATTTTTTATCAGTGGCTTGCATCCCATCTATGTACTCTGGAGAATAATTGCCTGGGTTTTTCGCTTTACATATTGTCCTTTCTAAAACCAGCTTCTGCTGGTAATGTGTCCTCCTTGAGCCCCTCATCTGTAACTTTCAGGTTCCTTATTTCCTCCCCTGGCAGCTGTCTGGCTGGTGGTGGTAAGTGAAATGAATTATTTACTGAATTCAAACATTTCTCTGTACAGAGACACACAAGTGCTGTTAATGAAATTTCACTTGCTGCAGAGATGAACCCAGCTACACCAATCTGCCACCTGCCTGTCATTGCCTTCATTGATTCTTCATTCCTCCCAGACTTTTTAAACTTGGTTTTGCCTTCTCAACTGGTTCGTACCCAGCTTGTGAAAATATCGGATGACAAAACTAGCAAACGTCTATTTTTATGCTTGTAGATGCTTTTATTGCTAAAAGACTCCCCGAGTAATTTATTGAATAGGAAAATAATTGAGTAGATGTCTCATTTTAAAAACACTGCTTTCTTTAATACCAGCTGTTGAACACCAGTATATAGGAGAAGAGTTCAACCACATCAGACAAAACCATGAGATGATACAAAGATCCTTCAGGAAAACTAACCCATCCCCAAGAGCAGGAGGACCGGCAATACCAATTCCACTGACTGGAGGAGCACAATGGTGTGTTGCTTTGTCTCCTGGTGTGACAAGAAAGCTCAGGTATGTGTTCGCTCACCATTTCAGCTTTGCTCCAGCGTGGAAAGGAACCTGCAGGAGCAGCGCTGCAGGGTTTTGTTCAGTTTTCGGTGGATTTTCAGTTACTTCCCGTGGGCCCCTTGGTGGTGGGAAGGGATCCTCAGAGCTCCTCTTTGCCACAATGCCTACTAAGAGCCTGCCAGCTCTAGTTGCCAGTGCGCAGCCGGCGCTGATCCTGCTGACTGATGCTGGCTCATGACTTCTGTGTATTCGTCTCTGTCCGGCTGTTGTTTTACCCTGGGGTAAGCTGTTTGAGGCAGACACCATTCATTCTTCTGGTTGTGCTCGTGTAATGCTTAGCATGACATCATGTTGGCCCATAGCAAGGACTCCTGCAAATCATGACACTATAAATACTAGGGCTTGACGGCTTGGATTTTTTAAATCTTTTGTTGAGCCTTTCGTTTAAAAAA